>NC_042493.1:2910423-2932928 GCF_005508785.2 Acyrthosiphon pisum | reverse complement strand
TAAATGTAGAAAATCTTATAAGGAATCTTGTATTACATTTTCAAATCTTAGTTCTAAAAAACAAAATTTTTACGAATTATTAACTCAAAATAATTTGCTAATTTTCGCGATTTTTACATATTTTGTCAATTTTTTAACGTTGAATGCTAATAAAAAAAAACTGTGACAAAGGATTTTTAATATTTTTTAAATTTCATTGTAACAATATAGTAGGAGTCATGCATTAAATTTTCAAGTATTTTTTCTCGACAAATAAAGTTTTATTGACATTTATAGAAAACAAAACTAATAAAATTGGAAACTGAAAATGTCCCTAAATAGTTCAAAACAAATCAAAATATTTTTTAAATTTTACTATGTATAGAAAATGGAAATATAAACAACCAGTGAAAATTTCATGTATCTACGGTCATTTGTTTTAATGTTACACCAAAACCAAAATCAATTTTCTCGAAATCAGCTTTTGAGTAAAAATTCCCGTTTTTCCTTAATTTTTCTTTTGTTTTTCACGGCGCTTTTGAAAACTATATGAAATTTCAAATTTTGACCTCCCGAATGCACCAACTAGATTTACTTTCCCATTAAACAAGATACTGTTGAAGAAAATCGAAGCAGTTTTACTGCCCCAAACCGTGATGACAGACACAAAAATAAAAAAATAAGAAATAAAAAAACACACATCATTGTAAAATCAATGCATTAATCGTTCCACTCAGAATCTAAAAGTAGAAAAAAGTTGGCAAAAATTATCATTTTTTAAAGAAAATCGTGTATTATTCCAAATAATTTATTACTTAGTATGGGTTTTTTTGTTTTTTCTATTATTCTACTGAATTATACTGAATAATCAATAATACCTATAGAATATCTTGAAAGTTTGGTTTTCATAATATATTCCTGTTAATCGTTACAACTTAGTTTTTCTAGAATTGAGTCGGTTAATTGGTCGTCAATCGTTAAATTTTATACTATTCGGTAAATTTTAGTTGTCATAATACAAAAAACAAAAACTCATTGTTAATAATAAATTTTTTGGAATAATGCACAATTTCCATTACCAAATACTAGTTTTTGCCAACTTTTTTCTCTGTTTTTAATTTAATAAAAATAATTAGCACATTTCTGGTTTGATATGTCTGTTGATAGGACAATTTTATTAAAAAGCTTTAAAATAAAAATAAAATAGAGAAGAAACGAAATTTCCACCACATAAAAAAAGAAGTTTGGTTGTGCAATATCGTTTTTATTTTCTCGTTATCGTAACTTCAAAAAAAGTTATTAAAGTTTGAAAAAAACAAATAATAATGGATTTTAAAACAATAGGAACTGTTTTCGTATAAGTGATATCAAAAAAATAAAAACGATATTGCACAGCCAAAGTTTTCCTTTATAAGCGGTGAAAATGTTGTTTTTTCGTTATGTCTGTACCTAGCCTTCTCGGTTCTTTGCCACGCCAAAACGTTTTTGCTATGCTATTTCTATGCCGTACGTGTGTAAGGCGGAGACAACACATGCGGGTGCGAGGTCTTCTTAAAAGCCACAACAATTTTACACTATTTATAATCGATGATACATATTTGTATATAGACAGCTACTATAAAAACGAAAAAAAAAAATAATAATAGGTACAAAATCAGGAGCCCCCAATTACCATAAAGAAGCCGGGGCCCCGTCCGCAATTGCGGACTAGCGGTCCGGGCCAGTCCGACTCTGCACAAAAGTTTGTAGTACGCTGCATACTACTGCTCATTTCAGACGGAAAATGTGAATTTGAATCAATATATTTAATAGTCATCAATTAAATAATCAGTACATTTTCTGAGTTGTTCATTTAAGGGCTGAATAGATGATAACTCATAAGCATAGAATTCCCCTACTATATTAGGATTTAGATAAGACAATCAGAAAATATATGTTAAAAATGTTCCTACTTCACTGGATTTATTATTGTACTCTGAGGTAAATTACAAGTTCTTGGATCTTACGCCACCATGATTCGCCCAGATAAAAATGTACACCCTTGTATTTTTATTAATGGCCAAACTATATAGTAATATAGTTTGCTTTCTGAATAGAAGATTCAAAATCAACGTGAATGACTCCAGGATTACAATTTAAATCAATTTTGGTATATTCATTAATTAAGCCTCTAAATGCATTTTCATAAGCGTTACATTCTTTACTGTTAAGTAAAAAAATGCAAGGGGAATATAATACTCGTTTAACATATACCATGGATAGTAATGTAGCAAGCCAGCTTACTACGTAGTAATAATAATAACTATAGAAACCGTTCTGTAGATATTTGTATGAAGGGGGCTAAGATACCTTGGAACCGCATTTCAACTAAAATATACACATAATATAAAATTTCAACTAAACAGGTTAAAAAAAGCAGAATCAGGCGAGCATAAATAGGTTTTACGAAAGGCGTAATAGTCGGGTTAATAACATTTTAAAGAAAGGGATGAGGTGCAGCTAACGAATACCTAACCCATCATGTCTTATTAAACACGATGCATTACCTATATCAAACACTACACACATATTTTTATATTTTAACCTATCGATAAATTTTATATGCATCATATATACAGTTTGTCCCTATAGTCTAGTATCACCCTTAGTATCTCCGTGGAAAATCAATATATTTAAATTCAGATTTTTTTTACAGTAATAAGAAATTCTGACAAAATAGCATAATATTCGATTTTTTTTGAAAATTAACAAATTTTTTTATGCAAATAATTTTTTTAAGCATCCAAGATGGCCATTTTGTTGATCGTGTTTTTTTAAAATAGTTAAAAAAAAAATATTAAAATGTAATGAAAATCACCCAAGTATTAGAGCTAATTATTATTTTGAATTTCTAAGAATAATAGTTTGTTACCTATGCATACGGCATTAGCAAAATACGATTCGCATGCTTTAATCAGAAATTGGATCACTGATATTTTTTATAACAATCTTATCTAATTATTAGTGACTTACATTTTTAATAACTGATATTTAGTGTGTCAAAATTCATAATAATTCTAAAAATTTTTTTTTTCATTTTATTAATAAAATATCTATTTAAATCTGACAAAACTAATACATACCTAATTAAAGTTTTGATTTTAATAGAAATAATAAAATAACAATAGCTGTTTCTTGAACTATGTTTACTGAACAGTGAATAGTGAAACTGGTTACCTATGTTTAAGTATTTTAATTATCATGAAGTGAACCTAAAATTAAGAATGGTCTATGATTTTTAATTTTATCCTACTATTATTAATATACTTTATAATAATAATATTTACGTATATCTCAATTTTGTAAATTATAATTAAAATTATTATCTTAACACGTGTTCAATTAGATGCCTGCCATTTTCACATAATGTGAATATTTTCTTAAAATGCATATAGTCTCTAATTTTGTAGATATTCTGCACATATTATGTACAGTATTAAGTTTTAAATTTTAAATCATATTTTGAATAATATTATAATATATTAAGAGGGTGTCAGCGCACTATTTGTACACTCTCTGCCACATGCGCAACACAAGCAAAACGCATTAACGCAGAATCATTTTTCTATGATTTTTATATAAAATCATAGAAAAATCACCTATTACAAAAAAAATAGAGAAATAATATTTTTGAGGTAATGACATATGGATTTTATATTTTATTGTTTTTTGACTTTGTATTCGAATTTTAAAATAAACAAAAAAATGTTGTAAATTTAAATTATGTTTAAATTGAGACAATATTTAGATAAATCGATGTTATTATACCTCAGAAATATTATTCTCTACCTTTTTTGTAATGGGTGATTTTACTCTAAGTTTACTTAAAAACATAGAAAAAATGATTCTGCGTAAATGCGTTTTGTCTATATTGCGCGTGGGCCAGGGAGAGAAAACAAATAAACATCCTCTTAACTATAAATAAATACGTTTGAAACATATTCAACCAAGTCTATATTTTATCACACCTGAAAACCATCTCATTCCACGATACCTACGTCATTTGATTAATACAGTAAATAACTGTAAGTAAAATTTTGTACTACATCGGAATGTACCGTCCACGAATATCTTTTTTACTAAGTTTAATGCTTGTAAGTTGCTGGTACATGAAAACATGATAATATTATTTATTCTATTATTAATTGGAAACATTGGTTTACCTTAAATAGTTTTTATGTTTAACAATTCATTGTTTCATGTACTTCTTTGATATTTTTTGGTAGAGTTGGTTAGTTGGTAATATATTTCTTCTGGCCATATAAAAACTCCTCTGCGTATATATGAAGCATCTCCAGTCGTCAAATCGTCGACTCCTTAAAAAAAAAATATGTTTTAATATTATATACTGATGTCAGGAAATTCCCAAAAATAATATTTTTGCAAAAGTTATTACGTTCTAAATTAATTAACTCGAAAAAAAAAACAACCACATGACTCAGATAAATATTTTTTATTTTAATATAAATAAATTAAATTAATTAATAATTTTAAAATGTTGATTAGAACAAAAGTCATTTAATCCGTCAGGTCGTTCTGTTACACCCTGTATAGGTATTATATTTACTAAATAGTTCATTTTATATTTGAATTAAAAATTACTATTCCGCTTACCATCTCTGTTTATTTGACTATGTATCAACGTTACCGGTCTTAAAGTGATATCTTTAGTTGCTTTTCGTTTAAAATTGTTTAGAATATTTTGTCTCTTTAAAAATTCAGAAGAATCCGCCTCATGCCAATGATTAGTTAGGTTACTTTCATTTTATAATAACAGTGATCCACTTCTCTTAAAACAACATTTGCATTTCTTATTTGCTCAACTCTAATGCT
Source organism: Acyrthosiphon pisum (assembly GCF_005508785.2). Lineage (NCBI taxonomy): Eukaryota > Metazoa > Arthropoda > Insecta > Hemiptera > Aphididae > Acyrthosiphon > Acyrthosiphon pisum. The sequence continues at coordinate 2,928,077 of NC_042493.1, read as the reverse complement.
GGACATCATTGGCCAATATTTTGTGGAAACGATATTTAAACTTATTTATCACTAGAGGATCTGGTGTGCCGAAAGTTAATGCCCCTTTAAATAAGCGCTTTAGCTCTAGCAGCAGTGACAGCTTTAGCAGCTCGAATTCAATCTCGAGCAGCCGGAGGCGCAGCAGCAGTTCAAGTAGCTCGACCAGTAGCTTTAGTGATAGTAGTAACAGCTCTAGTAGCAGTAGTAGCAGCAGTGCGTATGATTGTTCTGTTTCTGAGCGTCCAAGTTGGCCCATATTTCCTCTCTCAAAATGTTTCGCCGCAAGGAATACCGATTTTAACAAAAGTCCTTCAAATGTGTCCTCTAAAAGTTGTAATTCAATATCTGAGTCTGTTCAATGCTCTAAAAAGAATGTACATCATATGAAAATAAGTTGAATGATCCTAGTGACATAAAAAAAAATTGATAAAATAAATGATGATCAATCTAAAGTAACTCCTAAAGTATTATGAAGAGCACGAGCCCACGTGCATGCAATATATACGTATTAATCTCTTTTTTTACTTGTAAGTATTTTATTCACTATTTATATACGCACACACACTCTAAATTACCACCTTCTCATATATATATATAATATTATAATATATGTGTACACGGATGAGCACATATCTATCTATCTATATCTATACTATTATATAAAATGGTAAGGGTTTTCTTGGACCGCGCTAACCGAGAAAACTACTGAACCGATTTGGCTGAAATTTTTTACTGTTATACTTGACAGTCTGCTGGACAGTCTGCTGGTCATATTATTAAGAGAGGTTATTATATTGAAGTTATTATTGAAGTTATTATTGAGATTATTATTGAGGTTATTATATTGAAGTTATTATTGAGGATTATTATTGATGTTATTGAGTTATTGAATTTATAAAGGGTTATTGAATTATTATTTAATAACTTATTATATTATATTCAAACATGTATTTTTATACACAGTGTGTAAACGGTAATCGAGAGCACTCAATATCTTTGCGTAGAGACCTGCTATTTGAATTCCGTTTATTACTTATTATATATATACTTATTATAGCAGAAAAAACGTAAATTAGTATGTTGTTTATTTCTTTACATTTAATGGATCTATTAGAACGTATTAATAATTAATAACAAATTCAATTATTATTTAAGTTACCAAATTTATTTAGTTAATAAAAATCTAAAAATTAAAAAAAAAATCTAACGAATAAATTGTTCAAACTGTTATAGACATAGATTGTTATTATTTTCGTCCACCCAATTAATTTCATCAAGGAAAATTATTATACATTAAAACCTTTTCCGTGATTCGACCGATTTCTTAGTGAAAACCATATTAAAATAAGTAGAGTTCTTTTCGAGATATGCTCGTACATACAAAAAAGGGGCATTATTTCTCTACTATATTATACATGTTACATCAAGGCTGGGAATTAACGAGTTAAAAATTTAAAGTTAAGTTAAAAAATAAATTTAATTTAACCTTCTTAACTTAACTAGTTACTTTTGGTTTTTCATTAACTTAACTGTTAACTTACTAAACTTCTTTTTTAATTAACGTGAAATTAACGAATTAATTTTAGATTCTGAGCGGAGCGAGGAAGCTATTGGTTTTACAATGGTGTTTTTTTTTAATTTTTTTTCTTTATATCCTGTATACAAAATTTCTACCAGAAGGAGTACTTCGATTTCAACATATAGTACCTTATCTTTTAGAAAATTGGATCAAGATGGTACTTTAAAGAGGTCATTTTTCGATTTTCTCAATAGTTATTTAATGCCACGGGAAAAACCACCAAAAAATTACAAAAAAACGCTAAATATGGGATTTTAATTTTTAACACTTTGTTTATCACCATAAGAACGAATAAAAAAATATAATATTACAATATTAATTCAAATTACATGATAAAATAAATAACAAAAATATGAAATATTCAGACTGACAAACCGTCTCCGCTCAGAAACGTTTTTTTATACAATGATATTATATCATTGAATTCAAGTCTAATGTAATCCATTATACAATGACCCACTGTTCAGCAGAGCGACATCCACTTACCTGCTTTTTTCATTTTATGAAGTAAGTTAAGTTAATTTATTTTGTTTTTAATTTTATTATATTTCACTATTTCAGTCTATATTCGTTTTCATGTCAAAAAATATTTTCGATGAATTATTTAAAGTTAAAAATGTTTAACATTAGAATCTAACTTATATGGAAGTACTGTATAAAGTTGTATAAGGTATAAACATAATTTAGTTTTGGGTTGGAAAAAAATTAAGTACGGTAGCATTGTATAAACAAATTTACTTTTTTTTAACTTAATAAAAAGTGTGTATTAACTTTTAACTTGACTGAGTTAAAAAAAATCATTAACTTGCGCAGCCTTGTGTTATATACATATTCGTTTCTCTTAAATCACTCTATTAATTAAAAACACCGCATCAAAATCCGTTGCGTAATTTTAAAGATCTAAGCATACAGACAGAAAAATTGACTTTTTTTAATAATATGTTATAAGGTTAACAATTTCAAGTTGTAATACTGTAGTACGCCATCATACTACATAATAGCTAAGAGACTAATATTAATAAATAATAACAATAGTAGGTAATAATCATGAAAATGGCTAGGTTGGCCTTGGGTCCAAATTACAAATAAAATATACATTTAATATAAAATATCAACTGAACAGGTTAAGAAAGCAGAAGATTTCGAAACAGACGAGCAGTGAGTAAACAGGTTTACGAATAAGTAATAGGTAGTGGCATTAATACAATTTCTAAAAAAGGGGTGATTATATTATATAATATATACACGACGCATAGTACATAACGAGATATAATATAATATAATATAATATAACACATGGTACAGGAATGTGGTTTTACGGATCAGGCGAGGGTCGTTAGCATTTCCGAGAAGATTGTATATGAACACAGTATCCTTGGCAATGTATATACTCAGCCGTAGACAAAGGGAGAGTTAAGACTATAAAGTAGCCCCCGAAACGGCCTGTATTCAAACGTGGTTCATCCGAGCTAATGCGAGCATTTTCTCGTTAGTCAGGATAACGATTGTCAATTTTTGGACTTAATTGATATAATGTCACTGAAGAGACAACTATAAAAATTACCATTTAAACATTTTCAATCGAGTCTATATTTTATTACACCTAAAAACCACTCTCATTCCGCGATACGCCACCTGCAAGGTATTGGCTTACTACAATACCAATTATGAAAAAAATACTCATTAGTAATTACCATTTACCAATAGTCATGAGCTATGAGCATTAATTAGGCATAAAAAAAGGTGGCAAGTTGGTACCAGTCTGTTTTACAGTATAGGCGTCTATATACAGTAGGTATATAAAGTATAGGTGTCGATCTTTAGAAATATTCAATAATGGTCGATCTTTAGATGAATATTGGGTGAACATAATAAAAATTAAATATACCAATATCTGTTGATCATATTGTGCACAATCATTAAGCTTAAGATCTAAACAAAGTTTTACGCTTTATTTACGAAGTAAAATAATTATTAGTGAAGAAAAACATACAATTTTCATATGGAGAATAAATAAAAGAATATTATCACGCTAAATGTAATAATATAAATAATATAGCTAAACAAATAATGGTCGATGCCTAGGAACTTAAAATGTTTAATATAGCCCACTTGTAGGAAAAGTTTGGTGACCTCTTATGTTATAATGTGTTACATTTAAATAACTGATGAATATTGTCATTATTTGAACTTCAAATGCATATAAAAAATATTGTACTTATGTATTTCCGATATTTTGTAATAATTACGAAATATCGGAAATACATAGGTATACCAATTATTGGTAATTGGTTAATAGGTACAAATGTATGAGGAGCTTTGTATTCAATTTTCAAACTTTGTGACCAAGAAAATCATTTTTTACCGATATTAATAGAAGTATAAAAAATTGAAAATGTCTAGTGTCCATAAATAGTTCAAAAAGAGTAAAAATATTTTGAAAATCTTATCTTATATGGATAATGATAATTTAATCATCTGGTGAAAGTATCTAGTATCTAATGTTATTTGTTTTGTATTTACTACTACCTACCAAAATCAAAAAAGAGTCATCGAATCAGTATTGTTTAATTGGTCCGCATGACACGAAAAGAAAATTAACTTAACTGCATGACAAAAATAATTAGCTATACAAAGTTAAGCTACAACAATAATCATTTTAACTGAATAAGTTAAAAACAAAAATAATTACTTTACTTTTAACTAGTTAAATTAAACTTTTTAATCTAACTTTAACTTCTTTACAAGTTAATGCCCACTTTTGTCAACAACTACTGTACAGCAGAGCGGTACCCACTTGATTATAATAATATAATTAGTAATTTGAACTGTGGATACCCACTTGTCAATCTTTTAAAAACATTTTTTTTTTACTTTTTAGTTTTTACAAATTATACCTAGTTTATTTAATGAATACAGAATTTATTAATACAGATATATTTATTAAATAAAATTATTTCTCGTTATAAATTTTCAAAATTAGATGCCTGCTATTTTCACATAAAGCAAATATTTTCCTAAAATGCATATAGTCTCTAATTTTGTAAATATTCTGCACATATTATGTACAGTATTCAATTTTAAATTTTAAAACATATTTTGAATAATATAATATATTAATAGGATGTCAGCGCACTATTTGTAGAATCTTTCTGGCCCACGCGCAGCAACATAGACAAAACGCATTTACGCAGAATCATTAATTTTCTTCTATGTTTTTAAGTAATTTTAGAGTAAAATCACTCATTACAAAAAAGATTGAGAATAATATTTTTGAGGGAATGTCATATCGATTTGTCTGAATGTTGTCTCAAAAACAATTTAAACATCATTTTAATGTACAACAATAATTTTTTTGTCGAATAGAAAGTCATATAATAATAAAATATAAAATCGATATGTCATTTCTTCAAAAAATATTATTCTCTATTATTTGTAATGGATGATTTTACTCTATGATTACTTAAAAACATAGAAAAAATGATTTTGGGTTAATGCGTTTTGTATATGCTGCACGTGGGCCAGAGAGAGAAAACAAATAGTGGGCTGACATCATCTTTAATGAAATTCCATTTTGTAACACTAATATTATCATATTATTCATATGATTATGATTTACTTCTCAGTATTTTTAAATTCAACGTCTGAAAAATTCCATCTGCCCGTGCAACCTAACAATATTATAGCTCCTCAACAAAAACCAAGTTACAACGATTTAATGAAAACAAGTATGAATTTATTGTTACGCATAATGAAAATATATCCTAATTTTCAAAATAAATATATATATATATATATATATGGGAGTCTTTCCGATAGAGTGCACTCGTGACATTGAAAAAAGAATAGTTTAAGCAAATAAATTTCAACGTTATGACGGATGAAAAACACACCAATTAGACGGCAACGACCAAACAACAATGCGGTTATTATCCATCATAACAGAAACCTCGACCAATCAGCACTGGCAGAGACTACCTCGAGAGTATATAAACTGGTGCATATCCACAGGAAAGCCAGTAAAGCAGTAAACCATCATTATATTTATTAACAGCAACATCAATTATCCAGTCAACAGTCAAGCTGTCAACACGTCAACTGCCAACCAACACTCTGCAGCCAGCGTTCAGAAACAGTTTCTTCAAACAGCTGTTTTCACCGCTCTCCAACAGGGCATCAGCGCCCACAAGTAAGCAACTCGGAAGCGACGTCCCTCCGTAAATAGCTATCGTGGGGCTGCACCCTCAAACTGCCGCAGCATCCCCTCCCAAAAAGACACGCCCACTCTTGGTATGGGCAAAAAAACCCTAAAGTTAAAGGAGAGTAATCCTTTCACCAACCAAGCACAGAAAATAGCACGACACCGTTCGTCTCTCCCCTCTCCAACACCATCCATATCGTCCGACTCTGAAACCCTAGATTCTCTTTCTGACTCAAGCACCTCAACTCAACACTCCCTATCCTCACTAACATCCGAATGCTCAACAGAAACTTCACTTACTACAAAAACCACTATCACCACAACTACCCAAACTCCGTCTAAAACTCCACCTATAATATTGAGCTCCGTTTCCTGGCGAAAGTCCGCGTCCGTCATCTATGGTCACCTAAACTTGAAACCAGGCTCCTTGTCAGCAAAATTTTCCGGCGAACGAGTAACCTTGCGGGCAGCTGATGCGACCCAATTCTGCCTGGTCCAAAGTACATTGCTAAAACTCAGCACCTAGTTCCACACATTTTCCTTCCCAGAGGAACGCTTAAGGTCGTCCTGAAGGGAATTCCGAATACGACATAACTACAGACGAACTCAAAGACGAACTAGAAACCCTGGGTTATACATTAAAACACGTCCGCCGCTTCGGTACTCCTGAGAAACCAATGCCGATATGTCTCGTGTACATCGCCGCCAAACAAAATGTGAAAGACACATTTCTTCTCAACAATTTATTCTGTTTACAAATCTCCGTCAAACCCCTTAAATGCATCCCAGTGCTTTTCATGACAACGCTGGTTATCTGCCAAGATGTGTGAAATGCGCTGGAAACCGCCAATGTCTGCCCCAAAACTCTTGAACAATTGAACAATCTCCGACATGCTGCAACTGCGGTGACCCACACACGGGCAAATTTCCGAGGTTGCCTGCCCCAATTCTTGACTCAAAAGCAGTAGGTATCTCCAACACCAACCCAAAGCTCCGTCTAACACCAAATCTTACAACCAATCTCAACCACTGCTCCACCACCACCAACCCCCTTAACAAAAATCTACACTGACATACTCCGCAGCATCATCTAAACCAGCGCACACATCTTCAATTTCCCCAGTCCCACAACTTAACTTGTTAACTTAGCCTGCTCACCAACCTATTGACTGCACTATCTAAAAATCAATATCCGAAAACACTTGTAGAAACAACAATCAAAACATTCCTGTCCATAAGCTCACCCTAAACGAGTAACTTAAAAATACTATTTTGGAGCTCCAACGGTATCAATCACAAACTAAACGAACTACGTTCCCTCGCGCTCCTACTGAAAACCGACATAATCTTACTAAATGAAACCTGTCTATCCCCTTTTACCAAACTTCATATCCCTAACAATTTCACATAAAAGGAATTATCTGCCGCCCGACCATGGCTCGCCTGCTCATGGTGGAATGGCTGTTCTAATTCACCGACCCATCATTCACCAACCTATGACTCTAAACACAGTCATTCAAACCTCTTCCGTCTTTATCCAACTAAAATAGCCACTAAGTACTTGTATCAGTGGTATACAAACCACCCGACGCCTCACGACTTTTAATTGTTAACCCAAAGTGCGGAATGGCAAATTTCAGCAAGTGATTTCAACACCAAACACTCTTTGTGGTTTAGCCACTCGACAAATGCAGCCACCTGTGTCCTCTTTGACCATGTTCAACAATCAGACTATTCCATTACTGCTCCATCATCTCCCACACACTTCCCAACATACTCTCAACACAGGCCCGACATTCTCGACATCGCTCTCGTTCGATTACCTTACTCTACTCAAATCGACAACTCAACGAGATATCTTCTGACCACAACCCTATTCTTCAAGAGACCTTATGTACTCCGGTATCATCGTCCCTTCTAACTACAAACCGCTTTATTAACTGGACAAAATACAAATTAATCCTTTTAAACTTATCTAACCTTAATGCACGACTGACCAACAACAGTCAGTCAATCGATTCGGCTATTGATAGTCTAACCAAAAATCTACAACACGTGATCAAAGCTAGCGTATTTATCTTAAAAGACAAAAACTCATCCTTTTTAATATCCGACTACATAAAACTTGAAATAACGGAAAAAACTAGTTACGCCGTTAATGGCAGGGAAACTGACTTTCATAAACGACATACCAACAACTTCTAAAGCACATCTCTCGCTATTCGCTTATGACACAATGTTCTTTTCTTTTGACGAAAACCCAAAACGAGAAGCCATACAATTTCAACACTAACTTAACCTAGCTGCCACATGTATTGTCGCTGGATAATTAAAATAAATTCGACCAAAATTGTAGGTATCCTTTTCGGACGTTCTAATACTATACTCATTCCACCATTACTACTTGACAATCATCCAGTAAACTGGTCCAAACATGCCAAATACCTCAGCGCTACAATCGGGCGCAACTCACCTTCGATAATCACGTCCAAGACATCACTAAAAAGGCCACTCCCGTTCGCGGAATGCTTTACCTCATACTTAGCCGTTCTAGCCCCGTCCCAACGACATCGAGACTCAACATTCTAAAACTCTACGTCTCTCCAATTCTTTCTTATGCTGGCTCCTCTTGGGCACCTTTTATCGGCCCCTCACATTGGAAACGCATCGAATCAGTCTAAAACATCGGCATTCGTACTTCTAAAATCTACAAATTTTAAGTCTATCCAAAATTCTATTCATACTCAATCCAAATTAATGTTCTACAAAAAATGTTTCTCTGATCATGCACACATCTGACTCCATCCAAGCTGACTCACCCCCTCCAACCACTAAACAAAAAACCAAACCCTACCCACGAACATGGGTAGACCATAAAATGTAATTAATCACCTTCAATAAACCTTTCATCCACTAGTAGAGGCAAAAGCCTGGTATAATTTACGACTCAGCCATCCCTCTCAAAGCAAAGCAAAACGAGAGCCAATCTTTCCAAAACTTTCAACATGTCAACACTTACAACAATCAAGCCCAGTACCAGACACAGAAGACTCCAGACCACCAACAACGACTATACGATATCACCGCTCCATGGCGATCAAGCATCGTATCGAACGACGATTAATATACGAAACTATCCGCCCTACGGCGATCCAACTCGTACCGACTAGCAGCCCGTCTGCGTCACAGCTGCTCCACGGCGTGTCGTAATCGTATTGACCGACATCCGACGATCGCTCCACGAGTTTGTCCGCTCCACGAAAATAATACTCGTATCGACTGGTAATCGGGACGAAAGCCACCCAGTCCTGCCGCTACACGGCCACTGCGACTATGACATAATCGACGACCGATACGCATCAGAGAAGACAACCAACCATGTCAATTACATTTATAGCATCGGCAGCTTCACCCATTAATCCCCCTTGTAACAGGGCCTGATATGTACACTTAAAAGTAACTAGGTAGTTAAGTTAAAATTAAAAAATAAAATAATGATAATTTATATTATTAACTCGTTAATGCTCAGCTTTAATAATAATTATTATATACGTATAACCTATTACCTAGGTAATACGAGGAATATTCATAGGCGTGCACAGACTTTGTTCGTAGGGTATGCGGCTGATAAAATGTGTGTCCCTGCACACCCATGATATAAATGCTCTTAAAATGAATGTACCTACATAGCAGGCCCTGTTACAAGGGAGAGGGGGTAGTAAATTAACCCACTCCCCACATTTCCAAATCCCAAAAAAAAGAATCGTATTGCTTATAATATGTAAAGAATGTCTCATGTTCGGTTTCGGTGGACCAACTTTTTGCATTATTTTTACATTGCTTTTTTTCTTATTTTTCTTCTTTATCTATACCTACATAGGAATGTTTCGTTTTTTTTTTATTCATTGGATTTTAGTATGGTCAAGTTGGATTAGGATTTTGTATTAATTTTTTGTTTAATCCGTCGTAGGTTAAATGAATTATGAATGACAAACTTGATATAACATTGATACTTTAGTGTGAAATTATACACTTACAAACCACACGTGGGTTCACTATCTACCGCAGATAGATTACCTACCTCATAATACACTGCTGCGAATCTCATTGACAACGTCGGTCAAGATACGTACAAACGTAAAATCGCAATCTTTGTAAGGATATAACTTTCAAAATAATGGTTTCCAAATTTTTTTTTGCATCATAGTACTTAATTCGTTGAAATACGTATTTCAAAAATCCATTTAAAAAAATGCTGATTAGCTAAAGTGATTTTGTTCCAAACATTAAATTAATTTTTATTGTAATATTATAATATAATATACTTCCATTTTTTTCTTGTACGGTTTATAAAAGAATGTCATAAAGGCTCTGGTATAGATCCCCCTCATATATCCCCCTCATCCACCCACTAAATTACGCCATTGCAGAGTATGTAGATACGCGTGTGCACCATAAGCAATATAGTTTTCGAAATAAATGACAAACCCGAAGACCGACCGGCGAAAATTTAATTTATCATAATAATATACTCGCGGATTACCTTGTAAAAACCGTTTGGCGCGTATAGTGACGAAATTTAACGTAATCAGTACGGCATTGTGCCTACATACACTATACATACCAATATATTTCATAAAAATAATTTTCCTATATATAGGTATACCTATATAATGATAATATGTAGGTACATGAAGAGATAAGTGAACAATTTAACTAAAACCTACTCACAATTTTTAAGATACGGTCGTATCAAAAATCGACATAGTTTATCCGTCCCGCACCAACTACCCTACCATTTTATACTCGACTCGACTATATGTAGTGATCCATTTAAGTGATAAAACTAATAATTCTGTGACTCAAAAAAATTTTATAAATTCTTATACTTTGTTTATTTTATTTCAACATCATCTACATTTTTACAGGAATATGGAACAATCTTTTACAGTTTTTTTCATATTTTATTTCATTATCAGGGGGAAAAAAAAACTTTTATAAAATAATAGTGATGAATAACTGAACATTGAATAAACATTTTAAGAGGACGTTGCACCTACATAGTTGCCTCCGTCTTACACACGTACGGTATGTCAAGTACGTTTTGGCGCGGGAAAGAACTGAGAAGGCTACAGTCATAACTAAGAACCGAATTTTCACCACATAATATAAAGAAGAACTTTGGCTGTGCAATATCGTTTTTATTTTTTTTATATCACGTACACGGAAAAAGTTCTTATTGTTTCAAAATCTATTATTATTTGTGCTTTTCAAACTTTAATAACTTTCTTTGAAGTTCCGATAACGAAAAAATAAAAACGGTATTGCACGGCCAAAGTTCTCATTTTATGTGCTGAAAATTTCGTTTCTTAGTTATGACTGTAACGTTCTCGGTTGTTTCCCTCGCAAAACAGTTTTTGCTATGTTGTACATTTGTGAGATGGAGAGACAACACGCGGGTGCAATATCCTCTTAAGAAAAGGGTTCAGCTTATGTCTACTATGATTGAAACAAATAGAGTATTACATTTTTTAGTATAAATTAAGAGTTATATGGGTAATATTGTAATATATATTTCAAAGTTAATACTATAGGTAGGTAAAAAATATAATTAAAAAAAAAAAACACAACACCTGAAATGAAAACTTTAAAAAGTTATTGTTACTGTAATTTACAGTTACGATTATCTGCTAGGAAACCGACTACACAATCCGCAATATTATATAACAATCGTACAACCGGTAATAATTAATAGTGCCAGTGAGGGACAAATTCATTTATGATTTTCAATCTTATTTTGTTCACAGTACCATAGGAAATTTTCAAAGAATCTTTGGATGATTTTTTAATCCTTACATTTATAACTTCGATTTTTTGTAGCTTTAAGTATGTAACTTATAAGAAATAACCAAACATATTTTTACTGTTAAAATAATTTCTAAATTGGTTTATTATATAAATATTAAATAATAATAAAACTAAATAATAAATATTAATATAATATAATGTTTAATATAAATAGAATATAAAATACTAATGAAGTAGTTGGATAATGAGATTAATTCAACACGTCTTGACCTCAATGATTTGTACACAATTCACGGTCTAATTTTTCTCTTCAACAAACTCAAGTTTCATTCCTGTATTAATATTTTTTAAATTTACAAGTAAAGATAAAAATAAAGATAATGATATTTTTAAATTAAAATGTGCTTGTATTTTTTAATATAAGAATAAAGATAAGATAAGTTTTACAAAAGCTTTCGAAGAGTCTTTCTCGGAACAATATTACGTTATTATATATTATTATTGAATCTTCAACTTTGAGGGTCGTTGCTGGTATACACAATTGAATCTAGTTGGTACTTTAGAGGGGGGCAGGGCGGGTCAAAAGTGAAAAATGGGTAAGAGGATACCTCTCTGCTATACAGTAGATGTCGAGTAGGTCAATGTAATGGATGTGTTCAATTTGAATCCAAAGCTTTATCATCATATACGAAAAACGATTCTGAGCGAAGACCTATATCAAGTAGGTATATTTGTCAGCCTATATCAAGTGTATTTCATGATATGTTTTTTAATATTGCTATTGAATATAAGTTGATTTAATTTTTACTGATTTAAAATTGCGTTTATTATATTGATTAATACATAATGATTATAATAATGCGTAAGTATAATTTATTTTATTTTTATTACAAAACGGGCTGTGGCCAAAGTACAGGAAAATAAATATAAATTACATAAACATAAGAACATTGTTATGATTACGAAAAATAGAACGACGGGTTCTCATTAGCAAATAGCGATAGTGACTTGCGATACGCATCATTCTGAACATTGGTTTATTACGAGAGTAATTTGTGGTTAATTCATTAAAACAATATATTATTATAAGTACTCATATCTTTCTATCATATCATATTATTATTGTAATTAACTTTTAAGTCAGCCTTACCGTAGAATAGGTAGTGTCAATTGGTTCATGGTATAAATAGCCAATATCTTAAAATTAATATAATAAATATTTTGAAAACTTAATTAAGTATAGTAAAATGTATAATATAGGTACCTACATGAAAGTTTTAAGTATCCGGCCACCACAGATAATGTTTTTGAATTACAACGATATAAATGACATAATTATTATCCGTTTAAAATACAATTTTCGTCCAAATTTTAAATTCTATAGGAAAATAAATATATTTGGATAATATTATATTCATATTATACATATTGTGTTAATATATTTTTTTTTTTTTGGTTACATGTTAACTACTTATGAGAACCCTTGTATAAAATGTTCTATCAAACTTTTAAATATAAAATAATTTGCGAATTTTCCTTGATTTTGATACAATTTCAAGATTATAACTTTAAATTTGTATTTTCAATATATTTATATGACTAACTTGTAAGAAACTTTATGTTACGTTTGTTAATTTTTTGACTGAGCTAAACAATTTTTGGTAGATGTTTATGAAAAAATATAACTAAATAAAAATGTCAAATGACATTTACAAATAATTCAAATATTTTAAATGCCAATCAACATTTTCAATTAAGTTTAAGGAAAGTTTAGTACAAGATTCCTCAAATGTTTTTATTACTTGAAGTTAAAAAAAAAAGTTTAGTGTAAAGCAACAGGTAACTACATACATTTAATCAGTGTTTTGAATTCGATTTTGGACGACATAGGATATTTCAACGCAGAAACTTTGTTATTTCAGGATAATTTGCTCAATATTTAGTATTTACATTCATTGTATTAGTCAGTCACATATGTCAATTAACGATTGTTATAATGATAGCTTTCTAGATTAACTCTAGACGGCTAGACGAAAAGTCTTTAATTATTATTCTCGATTACATTTTCATTCAAAATTCTTTTAGGTCATTAATCGATGTTGCCTTCTTTTTCCAATGGAGTTACCTACAACATTTTTTTCTACAAAATAGTTTGTATATTTTCGTGATTTTAACGAATTTTGTCAAAATTTTAACTTTGAAATTTAAGTGTATACAGGGTGATTCTTTTATCATGAAACTCTCATTGTTTCAAAAAATATTTTTATACATAGTTTCAAGTTGTCAAAAAAATTATATTTTTAAATATTTTTTATCTTAATAATTTTTTAAGTTTTTACTTTTTTGAATGACAACATATAGTTTTAATTTCATATGCCAAAGTAGAATATTTTTCTAAGTATTTTGATGCATAAAAATCGAATTTAGGGCGAGTAGTTTATGAGTTATAAGTATTTAAAGTTTAGATTGGTGGAGAGGAGTGGTACCAGCAAAATGTTTGTCCAATAGGTACTCTCGCTTGTCTAAACTTTAAATACTTATTATAACTCATAAACTACTCGTCCTAAATTTGACTTTTATGTATCAAAATAGTTAAAAAAATATTCTACTTTAGAATATGAAATTAAAACTCTATGTTGTCATTCAAAAAGTAAAAAACTAAAAAAATATTAAAAAATATAATTTTTTAATAAAAACGTTGTTTTTAACAACTTGAAACTACGGAAAAAAATATTTTCAAAAACATTAATCTTTTTTGAAATAATGAGCGATTCATAATAAAAGAATCCATTTGTATAAAAAAATATTGTGGCTATATGTGTTTTTGATATTTTTTAAACTTTAGATAGGTATACATAAAACTTATGAGAACCTTTGTATAACATTTTCAAAATTTTTGACGGAGCAAAAATTGTTTTATTGATATTTAAATAAAAAAACGAAATTATGTAGGTAGTATCTACCGGAGATGCCCGATTGCGGCCCGAATTCGGGTGACGCCTGTACCTATGCCATAATTAGAGGTTGGGCGGTTTCCAAGGGCGCAACAAAGTAAGGGGGCGCATTTGAGTTAATTTAAAATTGGTTTTTTTATAGAATTTAATTTTATCATAAATGATTTAATGTTTTATCATAATTAAGTTCTGTAATGTGTAATGTATAAAAATTAAATAGGTACCTAATGGATTGCGACTAGATAATGTTTATTTATTAGTGATGTTTAGGTAGGTTATTCTTTTACATCTATATTATATTGAACAATATAAAATTCATTTTTGCGTGTATAAAACGTACAGACTGACAACTGTACAGCCACAAACAGCTATAATAATGATTACCACAGTCCACAAACGGTTGGTTTCCCAACTATTTAACTAATATGATCATGATGGCAGACAGACCAAGGGCATCCGCAGGAAATTGTCAAGGGGAGGGAAAAATATTTTCCCTTTTTAAAATGTTTGTTTCTCTATCCTATTAGGGATAAAGTATTGTTAGTGACATGTTTTCTTTCATACAGGTAGGGAATGTAAAAATTATTTATGAATTATACATAAATAGTTACCTAGTTAAAACATAATCTTACAGCGTTAATTTTAATTAATTGTTATGTAATTTTAAATTATAAAATGCATTTTTTTTTTAATAAATAAAATGTTACTATTAATTTGATAATTTTAGGTAATTTATAAAATGTAATGTTTTTAGATTATTCAATCATTATACCACAAACTTAAAAAGTTTAAACTATTGTATGCCATCGAAGTACCTAACTATACATTTAATTTATTTATTAAAAAAGTAAAAATGACACTGCAGTATTGCACTTGGCCCCCCACCACTACATATCATAAATCTAAAAAAGCAACATTCTTAGTTCTGACGTTCATCATCGAGTGTAATAAAAATAACTCGGTAAAAAATTGTTTTAATTTTTAATTTTAAAAATATTTTATATTACATAGTTAATGATTGAGTTTGGTATTTCGATGAACTTTGCATTGTTTTCTAAGCGATACTCGTTTTATGAATTACACAAAACGGTAATCAGTTTTTCTTTGCATTTTTTTACGACTTAAATTTTAAAATAATTTTTTGTATTTTAGGATTTTTAGGGCATTTTAGATTTTTTTTTAAACTATATTTCCATTTTATTTTGAAATTTATGCATGCTTTTACATGATTTTTATAATAAATATATGAAACCTTATACTAAACCTATAAAAAAAGGAATAATTCATTTTTCAGGTTAAATAAGTCCAGAACGACTAGTATCTGTTTATAAAACTTTTCTTTAGAAGTTTAAAATGTATATTACAATTTATTCCAAATTTATATTAGAATTTATATTGATATTATTAAAAATAAAAATGATTTATTTCACTATTTAGAATTTTCAGGGCATTTTTTGAAGTTTTTTAGGATATTATATTCATCAATAATCATTATGATAATTTACCTAGAAAAAGCCAAGACGGGGGACAACTATCCCCACTTGTCCCTCTCTCCTGCGGATGCCCTTGGCAGACACCCAACTTGATTTAATATAATATCTATGCAGAATAGAGATTAAAGTTTATGTTTATATTAGTATACCTACGTTTCTCTGTTTCCGTATTTTATATTAGTGTAATTTGACTGTCATTACTTTCTGAATACTTTAGTTACAACTTACAAGGAAATACCTATACCTTCAGCAGGTACAAGTGCTGAACTTCGGCGTGTCAAGTTCAAGTACCTATTTAAGTACCTATGCTTATTAATTTCATCATTCAGTGAGTATTAATAAATAATAAACAATCATTGTTATTATTTAATGATACAGCCATTTGAATGTCTTAACTGTTTTGAACATTAAATATCGAGTAAATATCCAATATTGTAAAAATTTCAACTTCAAACACTTAAATTTCAAACACTTTAATTTGACTTTTTTATAGACTTTTTTTTTTTTAATAAAGGTAGATAACCTTATAAGGAATCTTATATTACATCTTAAAATCTTTGACTTAAAAAGAAAATTTTTTACGTATTTCTAACTTAAAATAATTTGAGCATTTTCGGGATTTTTACGTGTTTTGTGAACATTTGAACCAAAATTGATTTTGTCAAAAACCGATTTTATGTTAAAATTCCCAATTTTTCTTTATTTTTTTTTGTTTATCCCAGCATTTTTAATAACTGGGTATTTTAGATTCTGAGTGAGACGATGAATGTATTGATTTTACAATGATGTGTGTTTTTTTATTTTTTTTTTATTTTTTATTTTTTAATTTTTTAATTTTTTTTGTGTCTGTGTACACGATAAGTAGTCGAAATAATGCTACGATTTTCGACTTCAGTATCTTGTTCGATCAGAAAGTGAATATCGTTGGTGCATTGAGGAGGTCAAAATTTAAATTTCCCAGTGGTTTTCAAAAGCGCCGGGAAAAACAAAAGAAAAATTAAGGAAAAACGGGAATTTTTACGCAAAATCGATTTTTCACAAAATTGAATTTGGTTTTTGGTGTAACTTTAAAAAAAATTACCGTAGATACATGAAATTTTGACTGATTGTTTATCTTAGCATCTTCTATACACCATAACATTTTGATGTATTTTGAGCTCTTTACGGACATTTTTATTTTCCATTTTTTTTTAGTTTTTTTTCTAAAAATATCAATAAAATTTTATTTGTCGGATAAAAAAGCTTGAAAATTTAATAGAAGGCCCCTAGTATATTGTTTCAAAGGCAGATGAAAAATATTAAAAATCGTTAGTCACAGTTTTTTTTTTTAAGCATTTAAAGTTCAAAAAATGACAAAATATGGAAAAATCACGAAAATTTGCAAATTATTTCGAGTTATAAATTCATAAAAATTTTTCTTTTTAAATCTAAGATTTTAAAATGTAATACAAGATTCCTTATAGGATAATCTACCTTTACCAAAAAAAATATGTCTATAAGAAACTCAAATTAAATTTTTATGGGCGTTTGAAATTCATATTTTTACAACATTTGATATTCACTCGATTTCTTACGTAACGATTTTCTTATTTTGTTGT
>NC_042493.1:2900143-2910036 GCF_005508785.2 Acyrthosiphon pisum | reverse complement strand
AATTCTGTTACCAAAAAATCTAAAAAATACATTACGCAGTTTATTTTTATAGTCATTTTAAGTACAAATTTGGACGAAATTACATATTAAAAACCTAGGATAACTATTTTAGTTATTTTGTTGTGATTGTATAATATTATTCGTGGGTACTTGAAACTTCTAAAGTATACTATTATATATCTATGATAGTACCACGGTTTTTTGTTGATGTATAACGCGTTATAAGTACCTAATAAATATTATGATATGATTAATTTGGAATTTATTATAGGTACCTAATATAATATTATGTCTTATACCTAGACTAACATACCGTCTCCGCTCAGAATCGTTTTTCTTATACAATGATATTATATCATTGAATTCAAATTTAATACCATCCATTATACAGTGACCCACTTGTAACCTACTGTACAGCAGAGCGAAATCCACTTACCCACCTTTTTAAATTTTGACCTCCCTAATGCACTAATACTAGATTCACTTTCCCGTCGAACAAAATACTGATGTTGAAAATCAAATGATTATTTCGACTTCTTATCGTGTATACAGACACAAAAAATTTAAAAAATTTAAAAACACACATTGTAAAATCTATACAGAATCATAAATTAGGATTACTATAGTCTATACTGTTAATAAATTGTCATTAATGTATAAATATTGTTTTCTATAAATTGGTATACCGAAAATATCGTTACATCGATATTTTGTTACGATTATTTTGAATTTTAATACAGCGTGAAACATCCATATCAGAATGAAGTCACATGGGGAACAAAAAGTCGTAAAATAGAATTACATAATTTTTTTATTTAATCAATTGTGTATACATAGTTACATAGGTAAATTATTGGGATTAATTATTGAGAATTTTAATCAAACTTATTTATTTTATTTTTAATCCTAGTTAAAATATTGATTGTAATATTTTTGTAATTTGTAGTTTTTTCATAAAAAGTGTTTGTTTTTTTTTTCATTTTTTAGATATTTTTCTAGAAAGATACAATTTTAATATTAATGCGACAATGATTTTGATTTTTTTGTAATATTGTATTACATAACATTACTTACATATTGTATTTACATATAATAAGAAACGTTGGGATTTTTAATTTCCTATAATTTAAGACTTACATATCAGCAATATCTATTATAATTTATAACTCATTAACTATAATGTCTATAATAACAATCATTTAAAAAATATATCAGTTTTTTGACAAACACATAAGAATATAATTTAATAATATTATATAGAAATTAAAATTAAACAAAATTAGCCTATGGCACCACGGAGGTTCGTTATAACTTACGTACATAATATATTATTACCATACATTTTGATATTTTAAAAATTCTTAGATTAATTTTAAGGCTATTATGCAACGAACCTATTCACACTAGTCTATGGTAAGTATGCGGTATTGACTTAAAACTATACGTTAATAACAATGTCTGAATAATTATAATTACCTATTATATAATATAGGCTATTTATTTTTGGCAAAAAATTAAATCAATGTACCATACTAGGTATTTACTAATAAGAAAAATTAATTTCTACCTTATTACTAATTAATAAATAAATTACTAGTAGGTAGCAATATAAATAGGTAAAATAAAATCTTTACAAATGTTGGCTGACAGACAGTTTCCACTCAAAATCGTACTTGGTCTTTATTAACAACTAGTAATATTATATGAAATAATATTATAAATTAATAATTATAATAATATCATGTGATTTATTAATCGAAAAAATTAGTTCAACCTACCAGGCACGCCCGCAGAGATGTAGCTCACTAGGTGCAAAATATTTTTAGTGTCAATATAAGCTGTGGAAGGTTTCGCCCCCCCACACCCCCCTAACAATAATTATATGATATATATTCTTTATCATCAATGATGGGTATAACAAAATATATTTAAAACATAACTCATGTCTCATTTTATTTATTACTTCTAATCAAAATGTATATTCTTGTTTACATTATATATTAATGCATTATTAATCATTGAAAAGCAATGCCAACCGCATAGAACTCAATACAAACTTTTCAATAACACCTTCTTATTGCTGTTCAAAATATTCCTTATTTTCGTACGTTTTTCGATGAGTATTAATCAGACCTAAAATACTTAACCTTTTATTTCCCATTCTGTTTCTCAACCATGTCTTTAAACGACGTAATGTGCTAAAATATAACGACAATTTATTTTATAAGAATATACGTAATATACCGAATAAAAAATGAGAACTATATATAGAAATATTACGTATCACGTTTATTTAAAGTTATAATGTGATGTCACATGAGTAAATAAACCCAAATGTATAATAATAGTATACATCATAATATATACAGTATGTCAGTATCAGTATACACCAATTCCAATATAATAAAAATGCTCTAATATACCCAAAATAAATAATAGTGTACCACAGAATAGATGTCAAATAACGAAATTAATAATAATATCATTAGTGACCAAAATAAATGTATTAATGGACGCGTGGTTAGACGTGATTGTACCCAGTACTAAAGTGCGACAGACGACGGTTTTTCAGAATAGCTAGAATAGGTATTTAATATTTACTGTATAAGGAATAATCATGGGCATAAAATATAAATTAACAAAGAAGGAATTTTTATATTCTATTATTTATTTGGAAAATCCAAATAGGTAATTAAAATTCTCAGGTGGTGCATTTGCACCACCTGCCCCCCCCCCCCTCCGGGCGTGCCTGCTACCTACTAATATAAAAATAAATTTAATAGTAATTTAAATAAATTACAAAGGCTGACGCACTCCACGAATATTTTTTTCGTACATGCGATGAATATCCTTGAAATTGAACACATCGATTACAGTGACCTACTCAGAAACTTCCCTGCAGGTTTTTTTGTTGAAATGTTTTTAATTTTATTGGTCTTCGAATATTATTCATGACAGCCATGAAGTAAAATTGGACATTATTAAATCCCAATATTATGCCATTGCAATAGAAATAGCATTAGCAATAGCAAACCAGTATCAAAATCTAAATAGACTGAACATTAATAATATTATACGTAAAACACACACAGGTATTATACATGATTGGCTTATAATACTATTGTAAGTAAACAATTCTGTGATTTAAATTATTATTCCTTTAATTTATAAAACTTTTGAAAATATGAACGGACGCTTTTTATATGGAAATCATCTGCAGGTTACCATGTTGAGAATCACTGGTATAGGACAATTTTCAAAAATTGAGACTGAATATTAATTGTAATAAAAATATTATTATCGAGTACACGTGAGTCTCGGCTTACCTATACTGCAGCAGCAAATCAGACGACAAAATTATAATATTTGTATTCGTAACACACTCAGTATAATACAATTTATGAATTAAATTTGTTATGAAACAATTCTTGAACTCAGATATTATCTAGATAACTTACTTTTATGTTATTATTACTTATGTATATATTTGTAGAATAATATACTAATAGCAATGGATATTTTCTGAAACTCGTGGAATTTATTTTCTGATCATATTCACTTATTGTATTACTTAATAATATTAAAGATTGTAAATAAAAATAGTTTCATGAAAAATATTATAAATGTTGTTATGAGAAGGTACAACGTCATTAAATAATTAATATTACCTACCATTGTAGTAGCAGTCGGTCACGCGTTATATAGATACCATATTATGTTGATGTTGTTATAAACGTATTTTTTTCGTACCACAATTTTTCGATGACTTCGAAATATTATGAAACTAATCAGTTTAATTCTTTTGTTTTCAAATGGAACGGAAACATTTATTTTACACTGAAATCGTATTAATTAATATTTGTGGATTAAACATTAACTTGCCAGAGATTAAAATAAAAAAAAAATCGAAACAGCAATACTCGTAATTAGATAATTATTGCATTTATGTACTTTTAAAACGTCGTGTACTCGTGCGACTAATTATTTTTCACACTTTTATTTTTCACATCATACTGATACTTTCACAATATAATTCTGTTGTTTAAATTTCGCTGAAAATACTGTCGGATAGAACCTAAAATAATATCTAATAGATTGGCATTGAAAGGGTCACGTAATGTCTTTAAAATGTTTGTCTTATTCACGTGGAGCATATTGAGTGTATTGTAATATTTTAGCCGTTCGTACTGTCTACGAAATATTAGATATTTAGACGTCAGATGATGTACAATTTCCAATATCCTAATAACGGTCTACAATGTATAATATGTGTGTATATTATGGAATGATCAAAGAGACGATGATATTGATGATAATAATAATATGTAGATTGTAGATACAATAGGTATCAACTATCGATATAATATCTATCTAATCGTAGAAAACAATTATTTCCACTCATCTGGGTTCGAGTGTACCTATTTAATATTATATAGATATATTATATTTATTATATAGACAATAGACCTACCTAATAAAATGATTTTATAACATATTTATAAAGAAATTACTCCAACTACGGTAAATTATTTATCAATTGTAAACATAATATACTTAAATTACTGGGTATTGCTTTGTACAATACAGTCGATATACATTATACAAGTTCGAATATACTGTCGTGATTTGCATGCATAGATCTAGGTTAAGACCATCTTAGAGCTTATATTATCCAAACGTACCTATATATAAATATGTCAAGTTACTACTGCAATAAAAAAAATGTATATGTTTATAATATATTTGAAACGGAAGGGTTAGTTGAAAATGCAAAAGAAATATAAGAAAACAAGGAAAAAACAAGCGCTGTACCGATGATGCATGATAATTAAAGTGGAAGAAAATTACATTTAAAATATGTGAAAGTAAAAGCTCGAAAGTAAAAAGGAATTACCTAACGCCAACCGGATATCTATATATTATATTTTTTTTAATTTATAAAAAATTGCAATATTGTACAATAATAATGAGCCATTCGTAAATATCTATAGAATGTGTCGACGGTGACCGATCAGTATAGTGATATTATTACAGCACGAATAAAATGGAATTTCTACAAAAAAAAAATAAATACTCAAGTGTAAATTTCGTAAATTAATTATGTAACATTACTGGCTTGTGATCGCCTTCTGCTGAGATTATCACACAATATAACAAATTCGTGCGTGTATATTGGATCCAATAACTGTTAAAACGTTTGCGTTTTTTTAAACATTTTTTTTAATGTTATATTATATTTTAAAGCGCTTTATTTAAATCATATTTGGCATATTTTTCACATTACACGTGACGAGAATAATTACCTATGTGCGAGATTTATCTATATGGAATTTAAAGAATGCGTTTACAAAAATGCAACGAATTCATCCGTATAGGTAGGTACTCGGAATTATAATATATACGTAGGTAAGTACCTATCTACATCTTTCCGTCCTCGAGACTCTTTTAATGAGGCACAGTGCCGAAAGACTGATGAGTTTTTTTTTGAGCACAGCATATTCACACGAAGGGAAATAGGAATACAAAATATCTACAAAATGTATTATTCATAATATAATAAATCATAATACAGTTAATTATTATTAACGGTCAACTGTGTTGTGATCTTACTGTAACCTTAGGTACATACTACATAGTTATTGTCTTAGAAAAATATTATTTTTATTAAATATAATATTAAGGCGTTTAGTTTGCGATTAAATAACAACAAAAAACCGAGACAATTATAGTAAACGACCGACTTTTTATTTCAAAGACTAATATTATTTCGTAGTCGAATCAATGTTGTTGAATTATTTTTAATTTTAACGCTATTTAATAATTTATAATCATTATTTAAAAAATACAGTAGGTAGGTAAGTAAAATATGAGTTTGTGTATAAAAAATATCATACAAATATAATTTTAGTAAATTTTTCGATAAAAAGAAAAAAAACAATATCAGCAATTCCTAGGGTTTACCCAGTTAGCTACAATTCGTCATATCTAGTTCGGTAATAATATAGTATCGTAAGAAACAATTTTGCTTGATAGACTTATTGAATAATATGATTTTCAGAATTAAAATATATTATATTGTTAGGTACCTATCTAATATCTGCAGTATAGGTATGTATGTTAACTACGGCTGACAGCTCTATATATTATGCAGTATCCGCACACTTCCAAAACAATGTCGTAGTTCAAATCCGCACACTTTTATACTTGCATCAATCACATTATCGTTTAGAACCACAGCTGTCTCACACTAGTAAATAATCATATTTAATCAAAATCACAAAATCATAAAAATAAACCTTTAGGGATTAACCGCAGATCGCTAAACTATACGTTTCTCCGGATAAGACCGTACGCTTGTGGTTTTTATTTTAATAAATTAAATTTCCACTGCAAAGTAGCTATCAACTACCTACCTACAAAATATATATAAATATGTTCGTAACGAAATTAAGTGTACTCGCCTCTTTTTATAACTTCGCATAATGGATTACACGATACAATTTTTCACAAAATATAATGAAGTACGCAATCAATAGTTTGCTAAAAATATACGTATCGACTTTTTCGTAAAAATAAAAAACCCGGGGACTTAGTTTGGCATTAATATATTATCATTTATTACGAAAACTTATTTGATAACAATAAGTAGTTATTTAAATTTCAACTGTTAATCAAATGGTTTTGAATTATGTACTTTCAACACTTCACTTTTAACAATATACCTACAAAAATATATACATATGTGTGGTACTAAACGGTACGAACTGTGCGGTTATGAACGGTAAGTGTGTGCGGTTATGCGTTCAATGATGCGTACCTATACAAATATTATGTCTGATTAAATATTGAAAATTAGAGGGCAGACATAATGACTTAATACGCAGTGTTCATGAACGTGAATACAAATTAAATTAAATATAGGCATGATATATTGATTTTACAATCATCATAGACGGAGATTTATTTGAATTTTAAAAAGGGCTACATATTTTTTAGTGGCATAATATAAATACTAGGTTTTTTTATTTATATAAACATCCGATCACTAAAAAAGGGAAATACATGTTTAAACTCGATATGACTATTATAAGCAATGATTCAGTAAAATATTAGAGGTGCTAAAATTATATTTGATTCCAAACGAAGCTATGAATGTATTGATTCTATAATGATTTGTTTGGGGCAGTAACACTATTTCAATTTTCTTCAACAGTACCTATCTTGTTCGATACGAAAGTGAAATCTAGTTGGTGCATTCGGGAGGTCAAAATTTAAAGAAAATCGGAAATTTCTACGCAAAGTCGGTTTTCGAATGAATTATTTTTGGTTTTTGGTGTAACTCTGAAACAAATAATCGTAGATACCTACTTGAATTCTTCACTGAATGTTTAGATTAGCATTTTCTATATATAATACAATTTTCAAAATATTTTGAGTTGTTTTGAGTGGTTTATGGACATTTTTAGCCTACTTGAATTCTTCACTGAATGTTTAGATTAGTATTTTCTATATATAATACAATTTTCAAAATATTTTGAGTTGTTTTGAGTGGTTTATGGGCATTTTCAGTTTCCATTTTTTTCATTTTTTTTTTATACATGTCAATTTATTCATTGGGTCAAAAACTTGACAATTTAATACAAGGCTCTAAATATATTGTTAAAATGACAGTGGAAAAATATTAAAATACATTTTTCAGTCACAATTTTTTTTATAAGCATTTAAAGCTCAAATTTAGACAAAATACGCAAAAATCACGAAAATATGCAAATTATTTTGAGTTGGAAATTCATAAAATTGTTTCTTATAAAAACTAAGATTTGAAAATTTAATACAAAATTCTTCATAAGTTTGTTTATATTTTTCAAAAAAAAAAAATGTCTATCGGAAAGTCAAATTAAATTTGTATGACTGTTTATCGTTTGAAGTTAAAATTTTTACAACATTGGATAGGTATTCATACGATTTCTCATGTAGTGATTTTCTTATTGTAGATACTTGAAACTTACACCATATGATTTTTTTATCAATTCTTAAACTCGTTTTGAGCTGTTATTGCGGACATATTCAATCTTCAATTATTTTAGTTTTTTTTTTCTATAAATGTCAATACAATTTTATTCCGTAGTTCAAAAAACTTAAAAATATAATACAATGCTCTTGATACATTTTTTCAATAGACATTGTAAAATTCTGAAGATCTATAGACACGATTTTTTTTTTTTAATAATTGTTTAAAGTTCTAATTTTGACAAAATTTATCAAAATATCAAAAATAATCAATTATTATAATTTAAAAATTATAAGATGTTCAATTTTATACCTAGCTAAGGATTGAAAATTTAAAATAATGTTGCACATAAGTATAGGAAGTTAATTTTGTAACCATAAAATCTAAAAATATATAAACACAGAATTTTTTATAGTTATTTTAAGTTCAAGTTTTCAAATTACATATTAAAATCAATAATAACAATTTTAGTTATTTTGTTGTAATTTAAAAATATTATTCTCGGATATATGAGACTTTTAGAGTATATTATTAATTATTATATTTAATACACACAATAACATTTTTAAATTTTTTGGAAAAAATTAATTTAACTGTAGTAGATACTATAATACGTAATACTAAAATGAATTACTATTTAATCACAATAATACCATAAAATATAAATACTTAGTAATTTATAGGCTGTAGACAGGCTGTCTTTGTTCATACTCGTTTTTCGTATACAATTATTTTATATCATTGATTTTAAAATTAATACTGTCCATTAATCCATTACTGTCACCCACTTGTAACCTGCTGTTATTCAGCAGAGCGACTTCCACTTATCCACTTTTTTTTTAAACTTTGAAAGTGGTTTTTGGTAGCAAATTGGTTCAAGTTGGTTCTTTGAGGGGTCAAAAGTAAATAACCCACAGTATTATTCAGTATTCTTAATAATCGAGGGAAATAAAATAAAATGTTTGTGTAATAAATGTTTTTATTGACATTTTATGTAAATGATAAGATTTTCAAAATATTTTACAGTTATTTGAGCTATTTATAGATACTCAAAATTGTTTTTTATTTGTTATTCTAAATTCCAATAAAATAGTTACACGCTGAAAAAAAGTTTGAAAATATAATACAAGGATCCCAATAAATCATTAACATATTGTAACATTTGAAAAATATCGAAAATACCTAGATATTTTTATAAGCGTTCTAAGTTGAAATTTTGACGATATTTTGTTAATTTCACGAAGAATTGCAAATTATTTTGTAGTAGTTAATAATTGGATTAAAAACTTAAAACAAGGTTTTTCATAAGTAATATTAGTTATTGTGACAAATGTATAATATACGAGTATTTAATTTACAAAGTATATTTATTATTTAATATTCTATAGACGGTTTAATTATTTCTACCTATAGCAAAAAAAAAAGTTTACCAGAAAGCCACATTAAACTTTTATTGTTTGCGTTTGAAGTTCCAATTTTTTCAACATTACACTCATAAATTAACTTACTGTTTTTATCAATCGATTTTTGATATTTTGTAATTCGAAAACAATTAACCTCAGATATTTGAAATTGTTTCCAAATGTTTATAAATGACATTTTCTATACCCGATAAATCAAAATGTTTCGACTTTTTTCAGCTATTTATAGGCACAAAACGTTTTTGATTTTTTTCTTAGGTTTGTTTTGATCTGTAGAATAACTTAAATTAAATACAAGATCTGCATAAGTTATAGCTCTATGAAAAAATTTAAAATTAAAAGGAATAATTTTTAGATTCTGAGTGGAACGATGAATGTATTGATTTTACAATGATGTGTGTTTTTTAAATTTTTTTTTTTATTTTTATTTTTAATTTTTATTTTTTTTTGTGTCTGTGTAC
>NC_042493.1:2896420-2899017 GCF_005508785.2 Acyrthosiphon pisum | reverse complement strand
TATTATATATCTATGATAAGTACCGCGGTTTTTTGTTGATGGAGAACTCGTTATTAAGTACTAATAGATATATGATATGATTAATTTGGAATTTATTATAGGTACCTATTATAGGTCAATTTTTTTTTGATACCATAGATAAGTATATATATGTCTAATACATAGACTGATATACCGTCTCCGCTCAGAATCGTTTTTCTTATACAGTGATATTATATCATTGAATTCAAATTTAATACCATCCATTATACAGTGACCCACTTCTAACCTATACTGTACAGCAGAGCGACATCCACTTACCCACCTTTTTGTAATTGGTATTTAATATTTATTATACTGTAAAACGCTTCAATAAGCCGTATCACTTGAATTACTACCAATATCACCACGACCAGCAACAGTGGTCAGCTTAAGAATACACTCATTATCAGTCGAGTTTCGCAGGTTGGGAAATTCATACTCCTGCACCCCCCCTCACCTGAAATTATGGCACTGTAGTAAAATCAAATATGCATAGAAAGTAAAAATTATAGTGATGGTACTAGCATTTTTTTATGTGCGTTTTGCAGTACAAATATTGACTAAATTTGTCAATTAAATAGTAATTTAACAATTTGTGGTAGGTATTAAAAATGTTTGTAATTCTAAAAGAATGAGATTAATGACCTAAAAATATTAGGAAATACAATAATAAAGTACCTATTAAAGACTTTTCGTCTAGCCGTCTAGAGTTAATGGCTTTCATTATAACAATCGTTAATCGACATGTCTGCCTATGTTTATAATGTCATTAAAAATTGAATTCCAAACGAACTTTCTTAATGAAACTTCTTTTGTAAATTCCAATAAAAAAAACCATAAATATTTATTTTTAAGCAGTAAGTTATGAATGAATTGAACATTTAAATATTTGAATAATATTTGTAGCCTGTAGGTGTTAATAAAAATGTGAGGTTTTGTCATAGAGCTGGATAATTTAATAGAATATCCCACATAAGTCGCTCTTATAAAAATGTAAAAATATAAAAATTACATATTCATTATTCTCAATTTGTTTATGGTAGGTATCTACTATGTACGGTTATTCATTTTTTTTTTTAATTAGGCACAACAAAAAACCAAAACTGCAGATACTCTCGAAATCTGGTTTTGCATAAAATTCATGTTTTTCTGTATAAAATCTTCAAATATTATAGTTAAGGTTTGAAAATTGTATAGGTACAATGTTCCTCGCATAAGTAGTCTTACTGGAATCGAAAACTATAAAATATGTTTGAACACAATTATTTTTCATATAGATATTTTAGTTTCAAATATGGACATTTTAGTTTTAGTTTTAGATTCTCAGTGGAACAATGAATGTATTGATTTTACAATGATGTGTGTTTCTTTATTTATTTTTTTATTTTTTTGTCATCGCGGTTTGGGGCAATAAAACTGCTTCGATTTTCTTCGATGTGATTAAGTTCTAGTATTTTCATATGTTAGGAGTTGAACAAATTTAATGGTAACTTTTTTTTTAATCATTGGTATTATTTATTCAAAATGCTCTTTATACAACTTGAATATTTATAAAATGTTCAAAAATCATGAATACTTCATTCAAGTCATTTCCATGAAATTTATGTTTCATTTTATTCTTAAACTAGTTGAAATCATTATAAAAAAAAAAGGTGAGCAATAAAATTGTTGAAATTTAATTATGCAATTGTTCCTGAAAATATCAAAAACCAATTTATATAAAATCAAACCAATAATTTACAATATATACAATATTCATCTTAGAAAAATTTTTATGAGGGAAGTTAATCATATTTTATTTAATTTATAATAGTCAAGGTAATATTGAAAGTATAATGATGTACTTTAATATCAGCTGACGTATTTAAGTAGTATTTATTTTTTATTTCAGTCTAATATGAACTACGAAGTTATTGTCAGTTATAAATTCATTTCATGCTACGTAAAATGAAATACACGAAATTGTATTTGATATTTTTTTTAAATTCTTTTTCATATTTATATTTAAATATATATTATTTTAGATTCTGAGTGGAACGATGAATGTATTAATTTTACAATGATGTGTGTTTCTTTACTTTTTGTCTGTCATCGCTGTTTGGGGAAGTAAAACTGCTTCGATTTTCTTCAACAGTATCTTGTTTGATGGGAAAGTGAATATAGTTGGTGCATTCGGAAGGTCAAAATTTGAAATTTCCAATAGTTTTCAAAAGCGTCGTGAAAAACAAAAGAAAAATTAAGAGAAAACGGGAATTTTTATGAAAAAGCTGTTTTCGAGAAAATTGATTTTGGTTTTTGGTGTAACATTAAAACAAATGACCGTAGATACATGAAAAATAAAAAATACATTTACACAGTTTATTTTTATAGTCATTTTAAGTTCAAATGTGGATGAAATTACATATTAAAAAGGTGGGTAAGTGGATTTCGCTCTGCTGTACAGTAGGTTACAAGTGGGTCACTGTATAATGGATAGTATTCAATTTGAATTCAATGATATAATATCACTGTATAAGAAAAACGATTCTGAGCGGAGACGGCATGTCAGTCTAGGTATAAGACATAATATTATATTA
>NC_042493.1:2894021-2894294 GCF_005508785.2 Acyrthosiphon pisum | reverse complement strand
ATGTTTTTTTTGTTGTACCCATTTGAATTACTTGAATGGTCGATATTTATTTTTATCTCGTAGTATTGACGTAATTCAATATTACCAACACATTCTTAAATACCTATCTATGTATACCTATCTTAAAAGTTAAATTTACCTGATTCTGATCGTAATGATTAGTTTTACAATGCTGTTTTTTTAGTATTTGTTATCACGTTTAGGATTATAAAATATAATTAGTTTCAATCTTCAACAATGAGTGTGGATTCTGTTGTAGATGTATGTAGCTGT
>NC_042493.1:2890446-2893921 GCF_005508785.2 Acyrthosiphon pisum | reverse complement strand
AAAATATCGTTACATCCATATTTGTTACGATTATTTTGAATTTTAATACAGCGTGAAACATCCATATCAGAATGAAGTCACATGGGGAACAAAAAGTCGTAAAATAGAATTACATAATTTTTTTATTTAATCAATTCCATATACATAAGTACATAGGTAAATTATTGGGATTAATTATTGAGAATTTTAATCAAACTTATTTATTTTATTTTTAATCCTAGTTAAAATATTGATTGTAATATTTTTGTAATTTGTAGTTTTTTCATAAAAAGTGTTTGTTTTTTTTTTTCATTAAATAGTAGGTAGGTATCCTCTTTTGATATCTTGAATAGTTAATACACCTTGTTTTCAATAATTTAGATTTTATAGATATTTTTCTAGAAAGATACAATTTTAATATTAATGCGACAATGATTTTGATTTTTTTGTAATATTGTATTACATAACATTACTTACATATTGTATTTACATATAATAAGAAACGTTGGGATTTTTAATTTCCTATAATTTAAGACTTACATATCAGCAATATCTATTATAATTTATAATTCATTAACTATAATGACTATAATAACAATCATTTAAAAAATATATCAGTTTTTTGACAAACACATAAGAATGTAATTTAATAATATTATATAGAAATTAAAATTAAACAAAATTAGCCTATGGCACCACGGAGGTTCGTTATAACTTACGTACATAATATATTATTACCATACATTTTGATATTTTAAAAATTCTTAGATTAATTTTAAGGCTATTATGCAACGAACCTATTCACACTAGTCTATGGTAGGTATGCGGTATTGACTTAAAACTATACGTTAATAACAATGTCTGAATAATTATAATTACCTATTATATAATATAGGCTATTTATTTTTGGCAAAAAATTAAGTCAATGTACCATACTAGGTATCTACTAATAAGAAAAATTAATTTCTACCTTATTACTAATTAATAAATAAATTACTAGTAGGTAGCAATATAAATAGGTAAAATAAAATCTTTACAAATGTTGGCTGACAGACAGTTTCCACTCAAAATCGTACTTGGTCTTTATTAACAACTAGTAAATAGTAATATTATATGAAATAATATTATAAATTAATAATTTATAATAATATCATGTGATTTATTGATCGAAAAAATTAGTTCAACCACCGTACTACCTACTAATATAAAAATAAATTTAATAGTAATTTAAATAAATTACAAAGGCTGACGCACTCCACGAATATTTTTTTCGTACATGCGATGATTTATCCTTGAATTAAAATTGAACACATCGATTACAGTGACCTACTCAGAAACTTCCCTGCAGGTTTTTTTGTTAAAATGTTTTTAATTTTATTTGTCTTCGGATATTATTCATGACAGCCACGAAGTAAAATTGGACATTATTAAATCCCAATATTATGCCATTGCAATAGAAATAGCATTAGCAATAGCAAACCAGTATCAAAATCTAAATAGACTGAACATTAATAATATTATACGTAAAACACACACAGGTATTATACATGATTGGCTTATAATAATACTATTGTAAGTAAACAATTCTGTGATTTAAATTATTATTCCTTTAATTTATAAAACTTTTGAAAATATGAACGGACGCTTTTTATATGGAAATCATCTGCAGGTTACCATGTTGAGAATCACTGGTATAGGACAATTTTCAAAAATTGAGACTGAATATTAATTGTAATAAAAATATTATTATCGAGTACACGTGAGTCTCGGCTTACCTATACTGCAGCAGCAAATCAGACGACAAAATTATAATATTTGTATTCGTAACACACTCAGTATAATACAATTTATGAATTAAATTTGTTATGAAACAATTCTTGAACTCAGATATTATCTAGATAACTTACTTTTATGTTATTATTACTTATGTATATATTTGTAGAATAATATACTAATAGCAATGGATATTTTCTGAAACTCGTGGAATTTATTTTCTGATCATATTCACTTATTGTATTACTTAATAATATTAAAGATTGTAAATAAAAATAGTTTCATGAAAAATATTATAAATGTTGTTATGAGAAGGTACAACGTCATTAAATAATTAATATTACCTACCATTGTAGTAGCAGTCGGTCACGCGTTATATAGATACCATATTTTGTTGATGTTGTTATAAACGTATTTTTTTCGTACCACAATTTTTCGATGACTTCGAAATATTATGAAACTAATCAGTTTAATTCTTTTGTTTTCAAATGGAACGGAAACATTTATTTTACACTGAAATCGTATTAATTAATATTTGTGGATTAAACATTAACTTGCCAGAGATTAAAATTAAAAAAAAAATCGAAACAGCAATACTCGTAATTAGATAATTATTGCATTTATGTACTTTTAAAACGTCGTGTACTCGTGTGACTAATTATTTTTCACACTTTTCTTTTTCACATCATACTGATACTTTCACAATATAATTCTGTTGTTTAAATTTCGCTGAAAATACTGTCGGATAGAACCTAAAATAATATCTAATAGATTGGCATTGAAAGGGTCACGTAATGTCTTTAAAATGTTTGTCTTATTCACGTGGAGCATATTGAGTGTATTGTAATATTTTAGCCGTTCGTACTGTCTACGAAATATTAGATATTTAGACGTCAGATGATGTACAATTTCCAATATCCTAATAACGGTCTACAATGTATAATATGTGTGTATATTATGGAATGATCAAAGAGACGATGATATTGATGATAATAATAATATGTAGATTGTAGATACAATAGGTATCAACTATCGATATAATATCTATCTAATCGTAGAAAACAATTATTTCCACTCATCTGGGTTCGAGTGTACCTATTTAATATTATATAGATATATTATATTTATTATATAGACAATAGACCTACCTAATAAAATGATTTTATAACATATTTATAAAGAAATTACTCCAACTACGGTAAATTATTTTTCAATTGTAAACATAATATACTTAAATTACTGGGTATTGCTTTGTACAATACAGTCGATATACATTATACAAGTTCGAATATACTGTCGTAATTTGCATGCATAGATCTAGGTTAAGTCCATCTTAGAGCTTATATTATCCAAACGTACCTATATATAAATATGTCAAGTTACTACTGCAATAAAAAAAATGTATATGTTTATAATATATTTGAAACGGAAGGGTTAGTTGAAAATGCAAAAGAAATATAAGAAAACAAGGAAAAAACAAGCGCTGTACCGATGATGCATGATAATTAAAGTGGAAGAAAATTACATTTAAAATATGTGAAAGTAAAAGCTCGAAAGTAAAAAGGAATTACCTAACGCCAACCGGATATCTATATATTATATTTTTTTTAATTTATAAAAAATTGCAATATTGTACAATAATAATGAGCCATTCGTAAATATCTATAGAATGTGTCGACGGTGACCGATCAGTATAGTGATATTATTACAGCACGAATAAAAT
>NC_042493.1:2889552-2890346 GCF_005508785.2 Acyrthosiphon pisum | reverse complement strand
AATTTTACTGAATGTTTATATTAGCATTTCCTATGAACCATACAATTTTGAAAATATTTTGACTCTTTTTGAGCTGTTTACGGACATTTTCAGTTTTCAATTTTTTTAGTTTTTTTTTCTATAAATATCAATAAAGTTTTATCTGTTTGGCCAAAAAGTGTAAAAATTTAATACATAGTTCCTGATATATTGTTACAATATCAGTTGAAAAATATTAAAAATACATATGCACAATTTTTTTTTATAAGCATTTAACGATCGACTTTTGACAAAATTTATCAAATTTTAATTTGAAGAATTATTTTGTAGTTAAAAATTTATAAAATGTTCAATTTTTGTATCTAAGAATTAAAAATTTAAAACAAGAT
The DNA here is from genome assembly GCF_005508785.2 of Acyrthosiphon pisum. Classification (NCBI taxonomy): domain Eukaryota; kingdom Metazoa; phylum Arthropoda; class Insecta; order Hemiptera; family Aphididae; genus Acyrthosiphon; species Acyrthosiphon pisum. The sequence continues at coordinate 2,889,978 of NC_042493.1, read as the reverse complement.
TCCACGTAAGTAATTAATTCTGTTACCAAAAAATCTAAAAAATACATTTACACAGTTTATTTTTATAGTCATTTTAAGTACAAATTTGGACGAAATTACATATTAAAAACCTAGAAAAACTATTTTAGTTATTTTGTTATGATTGTATAATATTATTCTTGGGTATACTTGAAACTTCTAAAGTATACTATTATATATCTATGATAGTATCACGGTTTGTTGTTGATGTATAATGCGTTATAAGTACCTAATAGATATTATGATATGATTAATTTGGAATTTATTATAGGTACCTATTATAGGTCATTTTTTTTTTAAATACTATAGACTTTAATATAATATTATGTCTTATACCTAGACTGACATGCCGTCTCCGCTCAGAATCGTTTTTCTTATACAGTGATATTATATCATTGAATTCAAATT
>NC_042493.1:2879333-2887974 GCF_005508785.2 Acyrthosiphon pisum | reverse complement strand
CTTTTTAACCTACGGTTAGGGATAAACATTTAAAGTTCAAAAATTGACAAAATATGGAAAAATCACGAAAATTAGCAAATTATTTTATATTTGATTATTATTAATTATAGGTAGGTACCTACTAATGTTAGTTATGATATGTTTTATGTATTTAATTTCTGTTGATAGTTGATTGCGTAATTATAGGTAACTAATATTTATGAATATAATACACTTAAGATATTAAAAAAATTGTAAGCGGGGTTATGTGAATTTGTTTTTCTATTTAAATATAAACTACCTATATTTAAAAAACTAGGTATCCATTCAGCTGTAAAGTAAGTACCTATTAAGTGTAGGGACCTCATCGATGAATAAGTCACTGTAATATGTGTGTTCAATAATTCAATTGCATAGGTAGGTACGAAAATAGAACCTGAGCGAAGACCGTCAATCTATAATAATAAATATAACATTATATGACATAAGTAATTATACCGCTATTTAAGTAATTTATTAGGTATATTAATAAGTAATAATAGTAACACAGTAGATGGGTTGAATAAATTTTTGCCAAAAATATTGCATATGAAAATGTCATTGAGTGTATGAAATATAATAATATACATACGTTAAATATTTCAAAAAAATACCCACGAATAATATTTTAAATTACAACAAAAAAAAGGTGGGTAAGTGGATGTCACTCTGCTGTACAGTAGGTTACAAGTGGGTCACTGCATAATGGATAGTATTAAATTTAAATTAAATGATATAATATCACTGTATAAGAAAAACGATTCTGAGCGGAGACGATTTGTCAGTCTAGTTATTAGACATACATATTATAGGTATACTTATCTATAGTAATAATAAAAAATTGACCTATAATAGGTACCTATAATAAATTCCAAATTAATCATATCACAATATCTATTAGGTACTTATAACGCGTTTACATCAACAACAAACCGTGATACTATCATAGATATATAATAGTATACTTTAGAAGTTTCAAGTACCCACAAATAATATTATACAATCACAACAAAATAACTAAAATAGTTATTCCAGGTTTTTAATATGTAATTTCATCCAAATTTGAACTTAAAATGACTATAAAAATAAACTGTGTAAATGTATTTTTTAGATTTTTTGATAACAGAATTAATTACTTACGTGTTCTAAATTTTCAATTCTTAGATACAAAAGTTGAACATTTTATAAATTTTTAACTACAAAATAATTATTCAAATTAAAATTTGATAAATTTTATCAAAATTTGATCTTTAAATGCTTATAAAAAAAAATTGTGCCTATGTATTTTTAATATTTTTTAACTGCTATGTAACAATATATCAGAAGCCTTGTATTAAATTTTTACACTTTTTGGCCCAACAGACAAAACTTTATTAACATTTATAAAAAAAAAAAACTAAAAAAATTTAAAAGTGAGAATGTCCGTAAACAGCTCGAAAAGAGTCAAATTATTTTCAAAATTTTATCGTATATAGAAAATGCTAATATAAACATTCAGTGAAATTTTTAAGTATCTACAGTCATTAGTTTTTAATTACAATAAAATAAGAAAATGGTCACTTGAGAAATTAAGCGAATATCAAATGTTGTAAAAATATGAATTTCAAACACTCATGAAAATTTAATTTGACTATATTGTAGACATTTTTTTTTGATAAAGGTAGACTATATTATGTGGAATCTTGTAATACATTTTCAAATCTTAGATTTAAAAAGGAAAATGTTTACGTATTCTTAACTCAAAATAATTTGCTAATTTTCGTGATTTTTACATATTTCGTCAATTTTTGAACTTAAATGCTAATAAAAAAAAACTGTGACTAAGGATTTTTAATATTTTTCAAATGTCATTGTAACAATATAGTAAGAGTATTTTTACTCAACAAATTGACATTCATAGAAAAAAAAAACTAATAAAATTGAAAACTTACAATGTCCCTTAACAGGTCAAAACAAATCAAAATATTTTGAAAATTTTATCATGTATAGAAAATGGAAGTATAAACAACCAATGAAATTTTCATGTATCTACGGTCATTTGTTTTAATGTTACACCAAAAACCAAAATCAAATTTCTCAAAAACAGCTTTTTCATAAAAATTCCCGTTTTTTCTTAATTTTTCTTTTGTTTTTCACGATGCTTTTGAAAACTATTGGAAATTTCAAATTTTAACCTTCCACCAACTAGATTCACTTTCCCATAAAACAAGATACTGTTGAAGAAAATCGAAGCAGTTTTACTTCCCCAAACAGCGATGACAGACAAAAAGTAAAGAAACACACATCATTGTAAAATTAATACATTCATCGTTCCACTCAGAATCTAAAATAATATATATTTAAATATAAATATGAAAAAGAATTTAAAAAAAATATCAAATACAATTTCGTGTATTTCATTTTATGTAGCATGAAATGAATTTATAACTGACAATAGCTTCGTAGTTCATATTAGACTGAAATAAAAAATAAATACTACTTAAATACTTCAGCTGATATTAAAGTACATCATTATACTTTCAATATTACCTTGACTATTATAAATAAAATAAAATATGATTAACTTTCCTGAAAGAAAACTTTTCTAAGATGAATATTGTACCTATATATTGTAAATTATTGTTTTGCTTTTATATAAATTGGTTTTTGATATTTTCAGGAACGATCGCATAATTAAATTTCAAAAATTGCTCACCTTTTTTTTTTCTAATGATTTCAACTAGTTTAAGAATAAAATGAAACATAAATTTCATGGAAATGAAATGAATGAAGTATTTATGATTCTTGAACATTTTATAAATATTCAAGTTGTATAAGGGGCATTTTGAATAAATAATACCAATGAATAAAAAAAAAGTTACCATTAAATTTATTCAACTCCTAACATATGAAAATACTAGAACTTAATCACATCAAAGTGTATGTTATCTTACTGTATAGTATTCTATAAGTGTAAGCAGTTAGTACTTAACCTATATTTTAAGGATTAAAAATGTTTTAATAAAATATAAACGTTAGTTAAAGTTAATATTTTCGAATTTGTATCACAAGGTAAAATAGCACAATAGTAATGTATTTATATATATAATGAAACAGATGAATATATATTTTATGTTATGAAACAGATTGTTACAAATTACAATCAACATTTTAAATTATTAAATTAATATATTTACTTACAGAAAAGTACTTTTTTGTATTCATCAATATGGTTTTCTTTTAGGTACTTACATATAATTTTAATCCTCAGAAACTTATTTTATACATTTTATATATGTACATAAACATCTTTACTTAATGATGTACCCCATAAATTACCTATACTATAGGTCCTATAGTTTAATTTTTCTCATTTTCTGTAATTTATAAATATGTTCCTAAATTAATGCAACCACATAAATCAAAAATATACAAATATTATAATGACTTTTGTTGAATAACTTAAGTGCTTACTTATAAAATATTTATAGACTAGGTACCTACAGTATATGTTATTAGTTATTACGTATAAAGTATACCTTTACGACCAATGACAATATATAGGCACCCAGTTATATAGTAATATAATATTAACTCATGTGTTTTAAACTTTAAAATAGGTACAAGAATATTTATTTGAATAAAATTAATCATGCACACCCCCCTAATAAGCCTCACTGAAATTTAGTTGTTACAAAAAGTCCCCTAAAACCAAAATTTAATATAAACCATAAAATAGTGTTAAAAGTGTAAACTCATCATTAAAAACAAAATGTAAATAATAAAATATATTTTACTTTTAAGTATAATACATTTATAACTGTATACGCCTATATTTTGATGATCACATTGTTAAAATATCATCTTCCTTTATTATGTTAGATAGTTGTCTTTCTATATTAATTATAGCCAGATCACTGAATCTATCTTGAGACATGGTCGATCTAATATAGGTTTTTATTCTCTTCATACATGAAAACGACCGCTCGCATGTAGACGAACTTATGGGTATAGCGAATGCAATCTTTAACAATTTATAAACATTTGGATAGACCTCCTGTTGCACAACTGATTTCAAAAGTTGACATTGTGTTTTGTCATTTATACCATCTACAGAATTAAATAAACACATTTCTTCCGCGAAAACTATGACCAATTACAATAAATTCGTACTTGGTACATACCTATACAGTTGTACACAATGTCAATTATATTATATAATATTTCATAATATATAATAATTATTAATTTATTAATTTACATTTTTACACATTATTATTTTTGGTAGTGATCTGGATTCTTACTACGAGTCTAAGGAGGTGCTAAAAAGTAAAACCTCATAGGGGGCTAAATATAGGGGGGGGGGCTAAGTCCCCCTAGTTACGCCGATGATTAAGTCTAGTGGAATATTATATAGTTCTAAATTTCCATTGCATCAATCAACATTTTTTTAAGTCATTTATCGCTGGTGGCGATGAAAACCTACTTTTTCTAATAGAATTACAAATGCAAATCGTTTTTTTTTGCAGGCTAAGGGCTGTGGAACTGAGCGTCCAGAATTATTTTTGTTATACTAATTCAGGGATCGAAACCGTTTCAAATCTTAACGGTTACGGTTTTAGTTCTTGAGAACGGTTTTCTAAATTTTCTGGTTTTGGTTTAGGTTTTAAGACAGGTTTTTTAAATTTTTTGGTTTTGGTTTCGGTTTTAAAAAAGGTTTTTCAAATATTTTATCGGTTTAAAGAACGGTTTTAGAAAATTTTCGGTTTTGGTTTTTGGAACGGTTTTTAAAAATTTCCATTTTATTTTCCTGTAATTACTGTAGATTCGATTTTTATTATCTATTAACTATTATAAGGGCCGAGTCTAAAGCCCTGAAATATGGCTACTTTGTATAATTAGTGTACAATATACGATATAACAAATAAACGTTCAGCAGAACTAATTTCGTGTTATTAACTTGAATATTTTGTACCTAATTTAGGTGCCTCATGCCTACTTTTGCATTCGACATAATATTATGTTGCCATATTATGGTTGAGATCATTATTCGATTACATTAGTATTTAATTGTATATTACAATAACATCACACTATATTATTTGTATTTTCAATTTTCAATCATAAGTTTAGTAATAATATATATTATATTAATATTTCGTAATACTCAGTAACTGCATCGGGATTTTTATCAATAAATCCAAACATAATAATTTCTTCGTATAAAAATAGTAGAATTACAAATAATATAATTAAATTTATGGAATTCAAAGAAACCGACATTAGTTTTAAATTTTAATCCGTTTTTCAAGAACAGTACAAGAGCGGTTTTTCAATTCTATGGTTTCGGTTTGGGTTTTGAAAACGGTTTTTTAAGGTCTTAGGTTTCGGTTACGGTTTGTTAACCGGTGTTTCAAAGCTTTTGGTTCCGGTTCCAGTTCCGGTGTTCAGAAATGAGAAAACCGCGGTTTTAACCGGTTTCTTGGAAAACCAGTTAAACCGGTTTCGATTCCTGCTACTAATACATTCATCCCTCTGCTCAAAACCTAAAAATTTAATATTTTTAAATATAATCGGGAAAAACGAGAAAAAATTACATTATATTTTAACACAAAATCAGATTCCGACAAAATCAATTTTACTTTATGTTGTTACCTATTCGAAAATTAACGATTGTAGAGACTAAAGTTTTTGATTTATGTAAAACAACATTTTCGTCTTCGAGTAAAAGGCATGAATAGAAGCTTCCTCGTAAGTTGTATGCATATAGCAATTTAAATTTATAAAAATACATAAGTATATATCATTTTTTTCAATACACAATGTAATTTACAAAATATGGACTACTATTTATTTCACGATAACTTATTCACATCGTTTTATGGTTCATAGCATTTACTCATAAGTTAATCACAATAATACAATATATTTACTATAGATACATTATACAATATATGCTATGTTTTTAAAAATTATTTAAGTTTAAGTTAAACATGCCAAAATATCAATAGAAAATTGTACTGAATACTTACACAAATAAATTATAATATAAATAAATAAATTATCTTTATAGAGGCTAACACGCCCCAGAATCGTTATTTTGCATAATAATATACATAATAATATAATACGCTATGATTTATTATTGAATTCAAATTTAACGCATCCATTATAGTGATCTATTAAACATTGAGGTACTTACCTACATTACAAACCAAATATACAGCAGAGCGATTTCCTATCATTATATTTTTAATTATTATATACCTAATAGTTATATTATAATTCACTCATGATGGCGTCAAACTGGTATTCATAAGTATCTGATGGTTCCTGTTAGGTATACAATATAATGAAGTACATTCAATTAAAAAAAAATATATGTTTTAATTTTTAATAATTGCCTAAAAAAAAGTATTTGGGTGGTATTCAAATACTTTTTAAATTATTCTTTTCAAAACTGAATATTATTAAGTTATTAAGTCATCTTAAAATGATTGTAATACCTTCAAGAATAATTAAAATTGTTTAGATAGGTGTATATACTGTTTGTTTATACGTGTTGCCGGTGTGCCGCTTTAATTTTTTGTTTAAATTTGTATGTTTAGCATAGTTTCGACCTGCACGTAATTATGCGTAGGTAATTTTCTATACAGTCCACTCCTTTGAAATTCGATCAGTTTAATAATATGTACACGGATATTTGGTCTTCCTTCTGCGGAGACGCTAACTATATACAAACGCAAGCAAACAAAAATAATATATGACCCACGTATTATATTACGACCCGTTTAAACCAAACCAGGGCCAAGTGCATGGCGTACGACAATATTATGAATTGCAAGTGGTTAGCGACACACTATATACTATTATGTGGGTCAGTAATAATACCTAAGCCTTATTGTAAATGAAGAAGGCATATTGCTCAATTTATTATTTTATGAGTACACGGCCGCTTGAAATACATTGTTTTTTAATAATAAAATTATAGTATAGTATATCTACCTACTATTAGAATCCAGTTTTGTTAAGGTACGATTCCTGGAATTGGTTCCTTTTTGAAGCAACGAATGAAGGAATTATTTCCATTATTTTTTTAAAGGAATAGGAACGTGAATTAATTCCTTATTTTTAGTAATAGCAACGTAAATATTTTAATTATTTTGTTCTTCTGGGAAATGTTTAAAAAACAATTTAGGGAGAAAAATGTCGTTTAAAAATGTTTTTAAATAATAGACAAGAATACCAATTTGTTATTTACATATGACTTGGTGTTCTGATTATTAATTATGATAATAATTGATAACTCTTGAACCATGAGAAACGGGGATAAATAATGAGTTTCTTTTTTATGGGAACAAGGAATTGAACGAATTCCTATGTATTCCTGTATAAAAGGAACGTTAACTACACTGTTAGAAATGTTAGAATCCCAAAATTATGTCATAGGATCTGTCTGATCAGCGCACAACCAAATTATAATTGACGATGATTGGTGTAGGTACCTATAGAAATTAATAAGTATATGATTTGAATTTATTTCTGGGATCAGAAAATACTTTTTATCTTTGTCCCGACTCGCATTATTCCAGAAATGAAAACATTTTTTTAGATTCTGAGTGGAACGATGAATGTATTGATTTTACAATGATGTGTGTTTTTTTTTTTATTTTTTTTTTATTATTTTTTTTATATTTTTTTGTGTCTGTGTACACGATAAGTAGTCGAAATAATGCTTCGATTTTCCACTTTAGTTTCTTGTTCGATTGGAAAGTGAATATCGTTGGTGCATTGGGGAGGGCAAAATTGAAAATTCCCAGTAATTTTCAAAAGCGCCAAGAATAACCAAAGAAAAATTAAGGAAAAACGGGAATTTTTACGTAAAATCGATTTTTCACAAAATTGAATTTGGTTTTTGGTTAGTAACTTTAAAAAAAATGACCGTAAATACATGAAATTTTGACTGAATGTTTATATTAAAATTTTCTATACACCATAACATTTTCAAAATATTTTGACTTATTTTGAGCTCTTTACGGACATTGTCAGTTTTCATTTTTTTTTAGTTTTTTTTCTAAAAATATCAATAAAATTTTATTTGTTGATTAAAAAAGCTTGAAAATTTAATAAGAGGCTCCTAGCATATTGTTTCAAAAGCAGATGAAAAATATTAAAAATCCTTAGTCACAGTTTTTTTTTATAAACATTTTTTTTTTTTTTTATTTGGCATAAACAATCTATACTATTTGAAGCACAATAAGTTTATATGATAAGAGTAGTAGAACATGATTGTTTGGAATAAGCAGCCACCCATTAGTGGTTCTTGGCAAATGATAATTTTTTTTTTTTTTTTTAATTGTTTATATTATTATTATTCAGAGAGTTAGACATTAAAGTTTTGTAATAGGTCACGGCACCACTTTCTTTTTAACCTACGGTTAGGGATAAACATTTAAAGTTCAAAAATTGACAAAATATGGAAAAATCACGAAAATTAGCAAATTATTTTATATTTGATTATTATTAATTATAGGTAGGTACCTACTAATGTTAGTTATGATATGTTTTATGTATTTAATTTCTGTTGATAGTTGATTGCGTAATTATAGGTAACTAATATTTATGAATATAATATACTTAAGAT
>NC_042493.1:2872806-2879233 GCF_005508785.2 Acyrthosiphon pisum | reverse complement strand
TACTGTAGGTGGATTGAGGTTTTTTCAATTACATTTTAAGTAGATAAAATCCCAGTACATTTTTTTTCTTAATAATTTGGAAATTCTAACAAAAAACATCATAGTTGTTTTTTTTAAATTTGTTTAAGGTATTTTTATATAATGCCTATAAATCCAAAGATATAATATATATACCTTTTATTCAATGAATAAAACAAAATTAGAATGTCTAATAATAGATTTTATTAAGCACTGTTTTTTTTAAGATAATTGCCGGTGCTTTTTTCTTTAGCTTAAATTATTTTTTTAGAGTCTCGTGAAGTTGCAAAATCTTAATTCTACTTATATTATTGTTCATTTGAATGTTGAACAATCATGCATAGTACGTTTGTTAATTAAACAATATTATTCTAGACTTATAACAGTGATTTGCCGGTATCGATTGATGTTTGAAAACATTCGTTGAAATCAATCACTTAACGAATTAATGTGAAATTGATTAATTTACACGGTTTTTGCAATACAATTTATAGTGTTATTTCTTTTTACATCTAATTTTTTATACGTATGTACCTAATGGTATTTTATAGATTCTGAGTGGAGCGAGGAATGTATTGATTTTACAATGATAGGTGTTTTTTATTTTTGTATCCGAAGACACTTTTCTAGTAGAAAAAATGCTCAGATCAACAACGTCGAGGGAGATTCCTGGTAATAATTGGATCTAGTTTTTTCTTTGGTAGGTCAAAAGTAGAAAATTCCTAATACTTTTTAAAATAATCCGAAAATAAAATACGAACATTAGTTGTTAACATTTTTATATTATTATTATTATTATTATTAAAATAATTGTTAGGCAACTTTAGTTACCTAAAAGTTAAGTCTTCAGTCATAATCTATTTTCATCTTGAAGAATGATAATTTATCATTGAATTAGAATTTAACATATTAATTGCAGTGACTTCCTCAATGATGAGGTACATTCAACACCTAGCTACAACTGTACAGCAGAGCGATTAGTAATTACATACCTATCGGATTTTTTTTTGTTCTACGATTTTCTTATACAAATTAAAATTAAAATATTTTTTATGTAACGAATGTTATAGTTATTTTGTAAATTATATTATAACTAGTAAAAATTATTATTGGACATAACATCGTGTTATCAAATAGAAGCTTCAATGTTATAGTACCTACTTATTCGTTAGTAGTTAGCACTAGGTAAAATTCCAAATCATTATTTGGAATTTTACCAGAAATATATTACGATGGGCTGTAACAAGGATATTATTATTTTTTGGCTACTACACTAGAAAGGTAGACAGACGACGATCAACGTTTGGATATTTATAACAAACATTCTTTAGTTGTGTAGAGGAATCACGGAAAATAACATATCAAAATTTCAGGCGGATAATATATTTGCAGAAAAAATATCTATCGTAGTGTGTATTGGCTAGAATATCATTTATTCCATAATATATTTTTTTATTTCATTTATCTAGAATGTCATTTATTGCTATATGTAATTTTTGACTGATAGATCAAAACTTGTATTTTACTACGTTATAGTATGCTGGTTTATGTCAATAGTATTGCAAAGAAAATACATTTTTTTTTTTAAATTTTTGTATACATATGATGTAAGATTATAGTAGAACATATTTTCATCGGTTTTTAAATTTAACAGGTATATTTTCCGGATATTAATTTCGACTAGATATTTATTTTTTTTGTTGACCATTTAGTGGTAGTTTATGTAATCGTAATGTACACACCTATGCTGACTCTTTTTATTAGCAAACAATAATTTCCTCGAAAATTATTAACTTTTTAGAAAATATTTTTCTTACAGAAGACACATTGTAGATTAATAAAGCAATGGACCAACATCCCATGTAGGTCATGCGTACTACTCCATTTTGCACATCTAAAATGTAACTACTTATTACTCATAATTTAAGTCTAACAAAAAACTATATATGTTCGATTTTGATTTTATTACAAAGAAATTCTCAAAAAACATTATGTTTTGGAATATGAAATTAAAAGTAGAAAATTATCATAATTTTCATAAAAATAGTTAGTCTTCAAAACTGTACTTAGGTACCAATAAAAAAAAAAAAAAATAGAAAACATTTTATTTTTAAAATAATATAAAAAAAATATTTTTGAAAACGTTAATATTTTTCGATATAATTTAATGTTAAAATTATCACCCTGTATACACACGTAACCTATATATAGGTACATTATTTGGTCGATGACACACAAGTTAGGTGGTTGGAAATGATAAAGCGGAAAATTACCGCCATATATACTCTCCATATACGTGTTATTAGTGTTCGAAATTCTAATTTAGTTTAATACCCATTCATAAAACTGAATTTTAAATGAGCAGCTAATTGTTCTTATTGAATATACAAAATTGCTTATAAATATATAAATACATATTAGGTAGGTAATACGCTTAATTCCAATCATTTGATAAGTAAAATATTTAAGTGTGATAGCTGTACATTCGTTAAAATCAAAGATATATAGTTTATGCTGTAAATTATACCTAAATATATATATTATAGTATAAAAGATTCACCATCAGAATAATTGTATATCATACAAATTTTTCATACGTATTACTATTATTTATTTATATAAGGGAACGTTTGTAATTACATTTCTTTTAACTTTTAAGTTTAATATTATCTAATAAGATTAGTTTTTTTTACAAAGAAGTTTTCTTAAAACATAAAGAAAAACTGCGTTAACATATACTTACTTAATACTTTTAAAAACATTTTCGTTATTATTTATGCATTAGAAAAAAAAAATCAAAAAATCGTCCATTATTAATCTTAAGACAAACTTATCTTATGAAAAAATAAATTATTAATCTAATGGGGTAGGTCGTAGGTACGATGTCTTTACAAAACTATTTTTCACTGTTAAAGCGTTTCAGATTTTATTATTATTACTATTATTTTATAATTATTATTTGGTATATTTTTTATTGAAATTAAAACTAGTCACATTTTATGAATTTTTAATTAGTATCTATTTACATTTTCTAATTTAACATATGCAATTTATGTTCCTATAAATCTATTTACAATATATTATGATAAGTATTATTTAGATAAAAAATTTGTTGTAATTTTCTTAATATTATGTTATTATTCAAATAACTTTTTAAACCTAGAATTAACCAATATTTTCAATAGTAGGTTGGTTGAAGGTACCTATACACTTATAGGATGCCAGCATAATATTTGTTTTCTCTCTCATACCCACGCACAACAGGATAAAACGCTTTCACCTAAAATCGGGTTTTTTATGATTTTTGAGTAATCTTTGAGTAAAAATGTATAATCAACTATTACAAAAATTATAGGTAGAAATATTTTGAGGGTATGACATATCGATTATATAAGTATATCTTAATATATTATAAAACAAAGTAGGATTCATCCCGGTGAGGTGCTCTAACAGGTATTTCGAGATTCATGATAGGAATGTTTGTTTATAAATGGTTGTTATTGGTTGTACTGTTATAGGAGAAATATAGGAAATTGAGAATTGGAGGGTGTATACAGCTTGATTTTTCAACTTATATAGGCTGTAGCTAGGTAATAAGGTAGCTCAAATATAATTTTTTTTGGCATACAAAAAAATTAATTTTTCTACTGATTTAAATGGTTGCAATTCGTTACATATTATATTAATAATAATTAGAAGAAATATGGTATACCTATACATTTTGTGAAAAAATATTTTTATTAAAAATACAAATCTTTGGCCTGGATAACGTCGGGTGGGACCGCTAGTATTATATATATTATATTATGTATTTTATTGTTATTTGACTTTGTTTTCAACTTTCAAAACAAGCAAAAACATTTTGTACATTTAAATTATGTTTAAGTTGTTTTGAGACAATATTTAGACAAATCGATATGTCATACCCTCAAAAATATTATTCTTTATCGGTATTGTAATGGGTGATTTTACTCTAAAATTACTTAAAAACATAAAAAAAAAATGATTCTGCGTAAATGTGATTTGACTATTTTGCACGTGGGCCAGAGATAAAAAACTTTGCTAATAGTAGTGTTCGCAATCATTGAACTATGTAACTGTGTGAAGTATTTAATGTTTTATAGATAATTTATGGACAATATACATTGTAACATGTGCAATTTTATGAAATCGGTTTACCTTAAGATTTTATCAATTAACCATTGTTTAACGGTATATAATATTTTCATATACCTAACGAGTAATGGCTAACGGAAATTACATACAATAACAGTGGGTTGAATAAAAAACAGGAAAGCACAATACAAGGATCGTTTTCCAGTGACCATTGAAGCAAAATTATAATAATAATAAAAATCCATTAACCATGTCAACAATAATGGCTGAGTTGTTTTATAATCGTATATTATGCACGATTTATTTTTATAATAAATACTATGGTCGTATTTATTTTTGTTCACGGTCAACATTGATTAAAAAGCAGAATCATTTTATGTCAATCTGTTGAAAATACGTTCGAATACTTCCTCTAGTGTTAATCCGTATTTTTATTTAATTCAACCCACCTACACCTAATTTATGCTAGGGACTGCTGACTTAGAAAATGTAGCAAAACTTTAAATTTTTTTATTTAAAATATCGTAGTATTTTGTTTTATAATCTGTAGTTTGTGACGAGCGTAATTCCCATATGATATGGCCTACCTGTATGCGGTACGTACTATGTACCTACTTAACATTTTGAAACATAAAAGAAAATATTTAATGGATAGGTACAGGCGATACCTCGAGGTATTATAAATGTATAAAATTGGTATATAACAAAATGTACTATAGTTACTTTAGTTAATTTGATTTAAATTCCGATTTAAGTAAGGATGGTTTATTCATTTAAATGTATAATATATTTACTCCCTCTATGGCTATAATAATATGTATTACAATTAGTTAATAATACAACTATTAAAAGAGTAAGCAAATTACAGGTCACAATTATTTCAATAATAATGTCGTTTGACAATTCAATAGTAGAGCGTACCTACCTTAGTTAAATTATGAATTTTAGACATAAAAACAAATTGCATAATAAAAATAATAGTAGCCAGTGCCCAGTAGGTGGTAATTTTTAGATTCCTTTGTTTGTCCTATTTTTATAAAACAATTATTAGACATACAAATAAAGTTATAAGTATAAACTATATCCCAACCAGTGTGTCTAACTAATTAATTATTAAAAGCTAGGTATAATAGTATAATATATAGGTGGTAATTATGATGTAAATCAATATTATATATTAGTATAATAATGTAATTATTATGAATATAAATATTAAATCATTTGTATTGTGTGATTATACATGTTTACAGATAGGTAAGTACCTAATTTTTTTTCATGTCAGGCATCAAATTTGTCTTAAGGTAATAAACTAGACAAATTTATATAACTGCTTTAAAATTAAAAAGTAGGTAAGTGGATGTCGCTCTGCTGTACAGTAGATTACAAGTGGGTAAAAAAAAAAATTTTAAAATTGTATATTGGTTGTATTAGACTTGAATCCAATGATATAATATCATTGTATAAGAAAAACGATTCTGAGCGGAGACGGTTTGACAGTCTAGATATTTTATATTTTGTTATAATTTATTTTATCATGTAAGTTGAATTAATATTAAAATATTATAATTTTTTATTCGTTTCTATGGTGATAAACAAAGCGTTAGAAATTAAAATCCCATTTTTAGCGTTTTTTCGTAATTTTCCGGTGGTTTTTCCCGTGGCATTAAATAACTGTTGAGAAAATCAAAAAATGACCTCTCTAAAGTACCATCTTGATCCAATTTGCTAAAAGATAAGATATTATATTTTGAAATCGAAACACTCCTTCTGGAAGAAATTTTGTATACAGGATATAAAAAGAAAAAGAAAAATAAAATAAAAAAAATAAAAAAAATAAACACCATTGTAAAAACAAGAGCTTCCTCGCTCCGCGCTCAGAATCTAAAATATACATATTAGATAGATAGAATACGATAAAATTCAATAAAAAAAACGGGCAAATGGATGTCGCTCTGCTGTACAGTAGGTTACAAGTGGGTCCATGACAATGGATTGTATTAAACTTAAACTCAATGATATAACATATATCATTGTATAAAAAAACGATTCTGAGCGGAGACGGTTTGTCAGTCTGGATTTTTATATTGTTATTATTTATTTTATCATGTAGGTAATCGAGTTGAACTAATATTAAAATATTAAAATTTTTTATTCGTTTCTATGGTGATAAACAAAGCGTTAGAAATTAAAATCCCATTTTTAGCGTTTTTTCGTAATTTTTCGGTGGTTTTTCCAGTGGCATTAAATAACATATTGAGAAAATCGAAAAATGACCTCTTTAAAGTACCATCTT
>NC_042493.1:2857912-2872756 GCF_005508785.2 Acyrthosiphon pisum | reverse complement strand
ATGGATGTCGCTCTGCTGTACAGTAGGTTACAAGTGGGTCTATGACAATTGATTGTATTAAACTTAAACTCAATGATATAACATATATCATTGTATAAAAAAACGATTCTGAGCGGAGACGGTTTGTCAGTCTGGATTTTTATATTGTTATTATTTATTTTATCATGTAGGTAATCAAGTTGAACTAATATTAAAATATTAAAATTTTTTATTCGTTTCTATGGTGATAAACAAAGCGTTAGAAATTAAAATCCCATTTTTAGCTTTTTTTCGTAATTTTTTGGTGGTTTTTCCAGTGGCATTAAATAACTATTGAGAAAATCGAAAAATGACCTCTTTAAAGTACCATCTTGATCCAATTTGCTAAAAGATAAGGTACTATACCTATGTTGAAATCGAAACACTCCTTCTGGAAGAAATTTTGTATACAGGATATAAAAATAAAAAATAAATAAATAAATACCATTGTAAAAACAATAGCTCTCTCGCTCCGCTCAGAATCTAATAAACAACAAACCGGTTTCCTTCGTCTCCAAAATCAAGTTAGATTCTTATATAATATATAGATTATTTTTTATTCGTTTCTATGGTGATATACAAAGCGTTAGAAATTAAAATCCCATTTTTAGCAGTTTTTCGTAATTTTTCGGTGGTTTTTCCCGGGGCATTTAATAACTATTAAGAAAATCGAAAAATGACCTCTCTAAATTAATACCATTTTAGTCCAATTTTATGAAAGATAAGTTACTATATATTTTGAAATCAAAGCATTCTTTCTGGTAGAAATGTTGTACCTAAACAAGATAAAAAAAAATAAATAATAAACACGCCATTGTAAAACTACTAGCTTCCTCGCTCTGCTCAGAATCTAAAATATATATATAAATCTAATGCTGTTTGTTACTCTCGCTAAAACTCGAGAACGGTTGGACCGATTTAGCTCATTTTGGTCTTAAATTATTTGTGGAAGTCCAGAGAAGGTTTAAAAGGCGAGTGAGTATGAAAATGTTAGGAATTAATTTTTTAATTAAATTTAAATTTGCTTGGTGTATTTCGGATATTCTCGTGACCGCCTGCGATAGTAGGTTTTCAGCTGCCTGTAACCTGTCCTTTTTTCTTTTGTGTGTGTTTTATCGTCAGCAGCGTGTAGGTATGCATTGTTCCGAGAAGTAAAACTTGACAATTTATCTATATTACAATTCTTATATATTCCGAAATACTCAACCGATTTTGATATAGAGGGTGTAACAGAAAGATATGACAGATTTGTGTTACACTCTGTATATCACTGGGATGTGCGAGATACGTGTGCCATGTACGATACACGAATATGACCCATTATGTTTATCTGTTATTAATTATCAAATTGTTTTTAAGATGATCGTAACTACCAGGAGAATGTTTTTACGAAAGAAAATTTTAGGAAAACCCACCGGAAAAGTAGGAAATCTGGATTTAATAAAATACAACAGTGGCGTAACAGTGTATTATATATTAGTTACTATTGGTTAATCGGGCATGTCTGTTGATTTGTATTATTATTTTTTGCCAATATATGTATATTATATAAATTAATGTTTGTGTATAGATTAAACCTTTGGGAAGAAGACAGACTAATTTAGGAATAGTTAAATTTGGTTTTTTTATTCATCTGATATTATAGTAGTTATGTTAACTTGGTATAACTTTGTTTAACTTTAGAGTTAAATCATACACTTACGTACAAACAGCACGGGGTCCGTGATCTACCATAGGTAGATTGCCTACCTGATAATATACTGCTGTGAATCATAATTTTTATTCTGGGAAACGGAAAATCTAAGATACATTTTGAACACCATACACCGAATATTAAATGACGAATTGAAAAAAGTTTGAGGCAAATAGAGTTGGTACATTTAATGGGCAATGAAGTGCACAGGATCAGCTAGTAATTAATAAAATAATAAAATATGGTAAGGTGGGTGTTTCGGTTAGATATTTTCATTTGGCCAGTACTGGGCAACGTCCCCGTTGGCAGCAGTTAAGTCTTCTAGCGTACACGGCCCTGGTGCCAACGGCCATACCAATTATTATAGGTGTGCCTTCGTCTGGATTGTCTCACAATGGAAAGAGGCATCCTGATCATTAGGTATCTAATATAATTTACGTATACATTTTTATGTGTAGATTATTTAATAACATTCCGCACACACATTAAAAGTTGAACGTTTTCGTATACATTTATCATAGATAATATATACATGGATGGCACATCCTTATATCTTATACACATGGTATACTGTGACCGAAGAGAATATATGTTACCACGATGGTTACTTGTGGTTTTAATAGTGATTTATGAATAAACCACGTTGTCAACATAGATAATTCAGATTATCTATGGTTATCAATTGATTTGTTTATGTGTTAATTTGTTTGGCCTAATCATTTACCACAAGCTATAACCGAATACAACCATTGCGGTAACATATATTCACTTCAGGGCTCAGGCACACGCCCTAACGCCTCTTGTCCTATCCATGTATATAATATTATCTATGACATTTATACACTTGGAGTAGTTTATTAATTTTATTACTTATGCACCTACGCATACTATATAATATACCATACGTATATTCTTTAAATAATTCATAGAACAAATAACGATTGTTAATTATTGCATTTATTTTGTAACGTGCAAAAATAAAATAAGGTACTTATTTAGGTAAACTTGTATAATTAAAAATCTATTCTACATTTAATTCTCAGAGAAATATTTTAATTAAGTCAAAGCAAAACGTGAAATTTGCCGCCATCATCCTCGAAATGTCTAAAGAATCGTTTTTACTGTGAAAAAGTGTCAAAATAAGTAAATGATGGAAAACAGAAATAACAACTCGAGAATTTTCCTGGAAAGCATTTCCACGGTGTTTGTATTATTAAACAGAGTAATAATTATTCTTGTTCGGAGAAAAATGTATTTTTATACTGATTTATACAAAGTTCAACGTTTATATTGCAGAGAATACCGCGAGGGTAAATGTTTATTTCTGTTTATTCTGCGAAAGAAAAAAAAACAAATTGTTTATTTTGTTCATTAGCTCGCGGTTAACTTGTGCTGAAAAAAGTCCTTTTACTCTTCCACCCTTTTAAAATAGGTTTGTTTTTTATATTATTATAATATTATATAATAAGATCGAGGGAAATGGCTTATATGTGTATCTTACGTGTACACAAAACGTACATAATAGGTGTAATGTATATATGCTATATGTATTTTAATTGTAGTAGGTTTTACCTATTGTTAAAAATGCGTATTATTTGTTAGCTGCTTGTTATTTTGCATTGAAGAAGTAATCGTCACACAGATATCCTATATGTACCTGATATAAAAAAAATGATCAAAAAGTGTATTCTGTGCTTGAATTATTACCACCAGCCGGTACATAAGCTGTTGACTTTACAAATAAATATCACACTGTGTACGATTTAATATTATATTATTGTCACATGCTGAACTATTATTTTATAATATGGCACAGCGTGAACGTTTTAGATGAACATAATAAATAATAATAAACACGATATCATTGTAATAAGATGTATTTTAAATTATTTCCAACACTTCACGAGTCATCTTAAAAATAAGACTCTACCGATAAACGTGAAGGGCAATATTATATACTTTAACATGGCGGTATGTATCTACATTTTCAGTATAACCAAGAGTCCCTGTAAGTCTTAAAATTCCAGTGCCACGAGGGCCAAAGCAAGCATAATATTATATTAAAATTACTTTTTCTTATTATATTGTTTATTACATAAAATATTTGAAAACATTAAAAATATTATTATTGCTTATTATTATTTGATGGGATGGCATATAATTATTTATAAAAATAATAAGTTTATGTTTATATTTAATTTAATATCAAATCAAGTAGGTAGATACATTCCAGGTAAACGTGTATTTCACAAAGTACCTACTATACTACTACTAAAGGCGAAAAATCACTGTAAATTACGAGGTAGTTGAAAAAAAAATCAAAATAATTTCCTAAATTTTGTATATTATATCTATAATGTGATAATGACCTTGTTTATTATTCGAGATTTACAATTACCAGAGGCGGGTTAAAGATTTTAGGGCCATAAGCACATTTACACCATTGTCCTTTATTCCTTAATATAAAAAATCTATCTAATTAGTGATTACATTAGGTACTTAGGTATTATTAAATGTATTAATATTATGTCTTATAATAATACAAGTCACGTTTCTCACAAATCTGTAAAATCTAAAAATCTAATTTATCTAATTCAATTTGAATATTGGTATAATGTTTTTAAATATAATATAAATACGTACTATACTTACTATAAGTACCTACCCACCTAATAATAGTATACCTAAGGTAAATTACTCGTCTTTAATAATGTAATTAATTTGGTTTATTTACTGTAATTGGCATATTCTTTGGTTTTTAATATAAGGCTGTCAATATAAGATAGGTACCTATAATAGGCTAAAATAAAATAATTTATGTAACATTTTGTATATTAATGTAGTGAGTGATGACAATATAAGAGAATTGCAAAATTGCAATATAATAGAAAAAAAATATTATTTTTTAATTCAAAAATGTCAGGTATATTTAATTGTAATTTCTCCGACTATCAGAAATTTGTGCTTGTTTTGCCTTGCTGGCTTGCTATTACTCTCGCCCTGCAGTTAAGCCTGTAATAAATTATCATATAATATTATTATCATGCTGAATATTTGAGTAGTTCGTGTAACACACACACAAACACGTAGGAACGCATATATAATATGACATACGAATATTATTATATAGGTAGGTACATCGCGGTACCTCTCTCTACACGGTCCAAAAATGTCGGGCGCGCTTTTGGTGAGCGCCAGTCGCGGGCACCGCAGCGGTAGCGTTGTCTCTGTCGTGTGTCGTTCGTATTTCACCGATTGTCCGGAACGCGACGACACCATATATCATCATCATATTATTATTATTATTGTTATTTTTTTTCTGACAAAATAATGTTTATGCAAACATTTATAATCGCGTGAGGCCCACACATTCCTCGGTGTATTTGGTTCACGCACACACACGTGTATAATATATTGTAAACGTATATAAACGTATAGTAATAATGATAATGTAATAATGCGCCTAGACAGACACGGCGACACGGTGCTGGTGGGGATAGGGGAGGGGATGAAGAGGGGTCGTCGTCTATTTCGTTAATATACTATACTGCGATACTGTAATAATAGTACAACAGCAGTCGTGTATAATATTGTTATGATATTATTATGACGAAATCGCGAGCGCGGGTTTAGCCGTCGACGAGGGTTTTCGCAGTGGCCACGCGGCGGTTATTGCGATTTTTACACACTCGCCGTCTCGCCCGCGATCGGTGGGTGCCACTGTCGTCGTCGTACTAGTTCGCTGCAGTCCGCGCACGTTGTAAATTTATAATATCATATTTCACCTGTTCCGAGCTCGCATCCAAGTCCGACTATACCCACCCCTTCGTCATTACACGTCTCCGTCAGAGCAGCACCTTAAAACGACACCGCCGTGACTTCCGATGTAATATATTATATCATCATCATACAAGTAGTGGTACACAATATTATAATACACACCCGCCGTAGACTTGTAGGTAGGTACCTATTTACGCGTTAGACTGCACGTTGGTCTACTTTATATTATATTATTATCATTATATGCACCCGTGGTGAAAACTTACATTTGCCGCCACCGTCGCCGCCGCCGTCGTCTAACCGTATAACTGCAGTTACGTGCCTCGCTGTCATACCTCGTGAATTCCGATCCGCGCTTCGAGTCGAATTTCAAACCTTTTCATCGGCATGACGGCGAAGAGAACGCGCAACAACGACACATTTTAGTCGGTGAATATATAATACACATACACCTACTACGACAGACATCGTGTTAATTTCGATATATATATATATGCCAGAGATCGCCAGGTAATAACACTGTCTTTAATGAAACAACTACTGAATTTATTCGTGTTAAACGAGTGATCAAACGTAAAGCATGTCATTGTAAATTGTAATTATTACCGATCATTGTCGCGTGTAGGCATAAAACGTTTTTTTTTTTTTTTTTTCAATAAAAACTGAATGCAATTTCGAGCAGAATGAAAATAACTATAGGTTAACTCCCCATATACAGAAGAAAACACTTTCACGAGTATTAATATTAATGTATTCGTTTGTGAATTCATAACTTATACGGGTTGTTCGAATTACTGAAACGATTTTAAAAATAAAAATGTAATTGGTGAAGCCCAATTGCGTGTGTTTTAATTTGGGGTGAATATAATATATAATATTATACCGTCATGAAATCTGATAATATTATATCCGATATTGTTATTTTTTTTAACAACTATTTTTAAAAGAAATATTTTTAAATTTCAGGCATCAAATGATGTTGATAAATCTAAAAAAATGATTTTAGTTTTATAGGCTAATATAATATATTTTTATTGTATTCGTAAATAATATCATAGGTACCTACACCCTTGGCCCTTGAATTACAATTGTCATACGATCAGAATTTGTTAATATCAGATTTCGGGTTTAGCTCACCTCTATTAGTTCGCTAATCGCTTTATCATTACCTACCTAAATTATAAATAGAAATCTATCTGTTATTGTCATTATTGAGTCAAATTATTGTGCATACTATACCATACTATAATAATATTGGTAATGTATTATAATATAATTTGTATTTATTTAGTTGTATAGTATAGCATTTCTTATTTGTGGTCAACGTATAGTGAAAAAAATTCAAAACCATAACTATTTTTATATTTTGACTAAGATCTCTCAATGAGTAAAATATTAAGTCAATATTTTATAAATTTCAATATTAATAAAAAAAAAATTAATATCATTTTAGCCCAAACAGAAATAATAAAAATTGGTATACAGTAATACACTACATATACACAAGTATATCAAAGCAATGTTTTTATAATTTCTATGCTATTGTTTTAATTAATCAGTTATATTGGATAAATCTTATTTCATCTCGTTATATTAGATTAATAATAATAATAAAAAACTCTCGATTTGTTTTTTATATCTCATAATATGCAACTAATGTATTATTAATATTAAAATATTATATCATAAAAATTCGACAGCTAATAAAAATAATTCACAATAATGAGTAGAAATAATTTAACGTACAACGAGTAATGGTCTGACTTATTTTTAATTTAATTACTTTTATTCTATATAACCATATAGAAATAATAACACAATTCATTGATGTTTGAAAATATTCAGATGTTAAAATATAGGTGAGAGCCGAAAGGTATGTAGACGAAGTACCTACCAGTAAATCCAAGGGTTACCCAAGTTCCACGAAATCTACAAAAAACTTTGAAAAAACAACAAACTTTTTCGAAATAATCCTTAGAATAATCCTCACTTACGTATAAATAGAAATTACTTCACTTTTCATTATAATTTTGTTTTTTTTTTTTTTGAGAAAAATAAACTATGGAATTCATAGTTTTGCGCAGAAATATGATTCGTTTGACGTATTATTTTTTTCTATAAGACATATTTTATAACTTTATAGTATATACATATATATATATATAATACTACTGAATTGTGTATATATTACATATTCATCATTCAGTGATATTGATATAATATACGTACCTAAGTCATATAAAGGTACGAGGTATCTATTATGTATATTATTTATAATGTGCTGTTTTTTAATAATTTGACATCGTTTGTATTGTGATTTGTGATAATAGGCATAAAATACAATATAATTCACTAAATAGATAATGATTTGAATTGTTATAAGTCAATCTTAGATTCTTAGCGGAGGGGGTGGGTATATTTTTTTTATTTTTTTTTTTTTTTGTGTGTCATCATCGTTTGGGGCAGTAAAATCGCTTCGATTTTTTTTGTATCTTGTTCGTTAGAAAAATTAAGTGTTGATGCACTCAGGAATGTATTTAAAATGTAATTCAAAATCTAAAATTCCTAATAGTTATCAAACGCACCGGGCAAAACAAAAAAAAAAATAAGGAAAAAAAGGAACTTTTACGCAAAATCGGTTTTTAACAAAATTGCAAATCTAAAACAAATAGCCGTAGATACATAACATTTTCACTGAATGTTTAAATTAGCAATTTCTATATAATATATACGACAAAATTTTAAAAATAGTTTGAATTGTTTAAAGCTGTTTACTGTAAAAATTTAAAACGAGGTACCACGCATAATTAGGTTATTATCTATAACCAAAAAATCTCAAAAATTAAAAACACAATTTTATTTAAAAGTTATTTTATGTTCAAATTTAGAAACAATTGCATATTAAATAACCAAGAATAACGAATTTAGTTATTTTTTGTTATTTTATAATATGAATTCAACTAACCAGCTACCGTATTAATAATAACTAATAAGTAATAACTGCATATAAATATATTATAAAATATCCTAGACTGACAAACCGTCTCCTCGTTTTTCGTGTACAATGATATTATATCATTGAATTAAAATTTAATAGGTACCATTAATTACAGTGACCCAATTTTAACCTACTGTACAGCAGAGCTACATCCACTTACCAGATTTTTTATATTAACAGTAGGTTTTAGGTAGTTGCTTAAGTAGACAAATGTTTAACTTTAAATATTAAATCTCATAATTTCTCTACTTTTTTATGATCAAACTAAATGGGTCCTATTCATATTATGATATGAACTACTCGAATCAACCAGTACTCAATTCATGTTTGTCGTAATTTTAAATTTATGGAGTTCATAAAATGACAAAACTGTTTTAAATTCGATAGAATAGAATATTAAATTTGTCATCAACTTAAAATTATTTACTTTTGATTTAAATATCAGGTAAAGGTAGGTACTATGCTTACAAAGAATACGAACAACTGGATGAGTACGTTTGAATAATGTTAACAAGATGTATTTAATTCTGAAGTAACTATAGATCCTTTAGTTAAATATAATTTATAATGGTAGCAAAAAGTTAACTTCGCTAGGAAAAATTAAATTAAAAAAAATATTTAAGGTTTAAATCAACGACTTGAACATTCATGACAAAATTCTTCATAAGTAATTGTTTTTACTAGATATAATTTAAAAGTTACAAAAGTTAGTTCGGCATACCGACATAGGTACCATATTAGTGTATTACTAAGTACCTAATAGAATAATAAATTACTAATAGTGATACACTAATATGTCACCTCTCAGAATCGTTTGAATTAAAATTAAAGAATACATTCGTTACTGTGACTAATCCAATGACGGGGTATCGCATATAATTATCGCATATAATTGGTATCGTCCCGCGTTTAAATATAAATTAATAAATAAATAATTTACTATTTTAAAAACGTTTAAATTCAAAACACTGTTGTTTAATTTTTAATATATTAATATTATTAATTTCAATTACCTAGGTAGATAAGGCCGTTAATCTGTTCGAATTAGAGTTGCCTAAAATAATCAATAATATTATTATCTAATAATTTTAAAGGATTTTTTTTAATTATTAAAATATGAATTATTGGTGTTTATAAATTATAATATGTCTGGAAGAATGTCAATTGGTACTAAATCGAATAATTTTCTGGCTCGAGTAGGTACTCAATGGTTTGAGTATAAATAAATTAACCGGTTCCATTATCAAGTTTTACAGACCTGGAGTAGAATTCTTGACGTCAACTTATTAAGCCCCATCCCCCCTAAATTGTGATTTTGACGAAATATCATCCCTCATGATGTTGAGGATTCGGTATGACGCGAATCACGACTATCCTAAATGGCTGGTATGACAGTTGATATTAATATTTATCGAAAGCCGCTGCTGTTAGATACTTAGATATCTTAGATATTATGTATATTACACTTCTAAACTGCATATTTAGATTAACTTGTACACAAATAAGGATTTAGTAAACGAATTGGTACAATTAATGAATTATTTTATTTTAAATATATATTTACAACATAATCATTTTAATGGTTACAATACTCAAGTTATATGGTTGGATGAACTTATTTTAACACTCATTTTAGTCTGAATTTCAATGCTTCCGTGTCATTTATGTTTAATTTTAAGATAATTATCCACCCTAGGTCGAGTAATATAAAACACTTTAGAACGGTAACATTTATGGCTTCATCGTGTACGTAATAAATTAAGAATATAACAAATTGATCCATTTATAAGGTAGAAATATTCTATGACCCGAAACAATAATATAAAGGACAATGGTGTAGTGATATTAAATATTTTATTTTTAAATCAGGAGTTCACTCGCAAGTGTGTCCGCAAACATTTATCAATATAAGAGAGAATTGAGCAGTGAGGGGGGGGGGGGGGGTAATAGGAGGCTAATTTTATTAAATTACTTTTTTCAAAAAGTATAATTTTCTACAAAAATACTTTTAACAAATGAAAATGAAATTTTGTTCTAAATGAAAATTTCGAATTGCGTGCTGATGGTTATAAATAATAATAACAAACAAAATTTTAATAAAATATTAATAACTTATTCTAAACGATTACATAATTTCATAAACAGAATATACTGCTATAGTTTAATTATATATTAGGTATATTATTTTGACTTATAATTGTTACCTGACACAAGTCACAATCATTCGTATTATAATCTATAAAATTACAAGAATGCTGTAACCAGACGTCTTTTTTTTAAACATACACATTGCTATACTAATTATTTTAGATTCCGGACAAAGCAAAGAATTTATTATTTTACAATGGAGTTTCATATTATTATTTTTTTCATAGTACAATTTTTCACGCTGCAAACATTTTCAAAAGTTCAACCACCCAGCTTGTAGCAAACGTAACGTATTGTAAGTTTAATACCAATAATATATAAATACATATTTGGCCACCAAAATATTATTACAATAGTAAAATACGTCATGAAATATTTGTATTTTAATTTTTAGTGAAGAAAGGAATGAGATAGTCTTAAAATTATGTGTGTTTTTTATGCCTAACAAGACTTTTTGGAGCAGAAAAATTGCTTGAATCTTAAACGTCGAGGATGGTTTCTGGTAGCAAAATTGATCCATATATCTATATATATACATATATATATATATAAATAAATAGTTGACACTATACCAGATTTTGATATAGGTAGTTGATTTTGTTTAATGTTTTAGTTCATAAAGGAATAACCTTATAGAGGTTACTGCCTAACTTTTTTACCAAATATTTATGGTAAGTATAAATAATATATATATAAGTTTATGGTCCTAGAATATTGATAACAAATACACAATTTGTTTTAAATTCTGAGAGACGCGATGAATGTATTGATTTTACAATGATTTTTAAAATTTTTTTGATTTTTGTCTGTGTACACGATATGAAGTCGAAATAATGCTTTGATTTTAAACTTCAGTAGGTCAAAATTTAAAATTCCCAGTAGTTTTAAAAAGCACTGGGAAAAACAAAAAAAAAAAATTAAGGAAAAAAAGGAATTTTTACGCAAAATTGGTTTTTGACAAAATTGATTTCGGTTTTTGGTGTTACTCTAAAAAAAATGACGGTAGATACACAAAATCTTCACAGAAGTTTATATTAGCATTTTCTATATACGATAAAATTTTCAAAATATTTTGACTTGTTTTGAATGATTTGCGGATATTTTCAGATTCCAATTTTTTTTAGTTTTTTTTCTAATTTTATCAATAAAATTTTATTTGTAGTGTTAAAAAGCTTGAAAATTTAATACAAGGTTCCTAATATATTGTTATAACAATAGTTAAAAAGTATTAAAAATACTTGGTCACAATTTTTATTTTATTAGCATTTAAAGTTTGAATTTTGACAAAATTTATCAAATTTAATACTTAAAAAGTATTTAGTAGTGAAATATTATTAAACTATTCAACTTTTCTAGCTAAGGGTTGAAAATGTAAAACGTGTGAACAGGTAAATAAATTACTTTATTCACATTAATTTCATCAAATATATTTAGTAAAATCATAGACTGACTGACTGCCTTCGCTCAGATTCGTTTTTCATACAGTGATTATATATCATTGATTTCAAATTAAACACATTCCATTTCAGTGACCAACTTGTAAGCTACTGTACAGCAGAGCGAAATCCACTTACCCACCTTTTTAACTTTAAACGTTTATAAAAAAAAATATTGTGACTATATATTATTTTTAATATGTTTTAGATTCTGAGTGGAACGATGAATGTATTGATTTTACAATGATGTGTGTTTTTTTTTTTTTTAATTTTTTAATTTTAAATTTTTTTTTGTGTCTGTCATCACCTTTTAGGACAGTAAAAGTGCTTGGATTTTCTTCAACAGTACCTTTTCTGATAGGAAAGTGAACATCGTTGGTGCATTGAGGAGGTCAAAATTTAAATTTCCCAGTAGTTTTCAAAAGCGACGGGAAAAACAAAAGAAAAATTAAGGAAAAACGGGAATTTTTACGCAAAAGCTGTTTTCGAGAAATTTGATTTTGGTTTTTGGTGTAACATTAAAACAAATGACCGTAGGTACATAAAATTTTGATTCAACTTTTATATCTAAAGATTGAAAATTTAAAACAAGATTCCACGTAAGTAGTTAATTCTGTTACCAAAAATCTAAAAAATTCATACGCACAGTCAGTGCCGTAGCCAGTGGGTGGGCAAATTTCACTGGTTGTTTATATTTCCATTTTCAATACATGATAAAATTTTCAAAATATTTTGATTTGTTTTGAACTGTTTTCGGACATTGTAAGTTTTCAATTTTTTTTTTTCTATAAATATCAATAAAGTTTTATCTATTGGGCTAAAAAGTGTAAAAATTAATACAAGGCTCCTCAATCCTCATACTTTGTTACAATAGCAGTTGAAAAATATTAAAAATACATATGCACAATTATTTTTTATAAGCATTTGAAGTTGAAATTTTGACAAAATTTATCAAATTGAAAATTGAATAATTATTTTGTAGTTAAGAATTTATAAAATGTTCAACTTTTATATCTAAGGATTAAAAATTTAAAACAAGATTCCACGTAAATATTTAATTCTGTTACCAAAAATTCTAAGAAATACATAGGCACAGTTTATTTTTATAATCATTTTAAGTTCAAATTTGGACGAAATTACATATTAAAAAACCTGGAATAACTATTTTAGTTATTTTGTTGTGATTGTATAATATTATTTGTGGGTACTTGAAACTTCTAAAGTATACTATTATATATCTATGATAGTACCATGGTTTGTTGTTGATGTATAACGCGTTACCTAATGGATATTGTGATATGATTAATTTGGAATTTATTATTGATACCTATTATAGGTTAATTTTTTTTTTAATACTATAGATTAGTATAGGCTATAATATGTATGTCTAATACCTAGACTGACAAACCGTCTCCGCTCAGAATCGTTTTTCTTATACAGTGATATTATATCATTGAATTCAAATTTAATACTATCCATTATACAGTGACCCACTTGTAACCTACTGTACAGCAGAGTGACATCCACTTACCCACCTTTTTTTTTATGATTATTGATTCATGAATGAATTTTCTCTTTGGTAACTGTGTAATTTACACTAAGTACATATTATGATACATAATATTATATATATTACATTTAAAAAATGAAAATATTTTGTTTATTAACCTATAGTGTCATACGATACCAAATATGAATTAATATAAAAAATATAGAATTTTTAAGTTCTAATATGGACGAGAAATTATATATTTAAACGAAGAATGTGTTATGCAATTTTAGTTATTTTGTTATAGTTAAAAAATTTTTCCATGGGGATTTGAAAATTTTAAGCATATTATCATATTTTATAAACACAATGACTTTTTCAAAACATTTAGATTTATTCTGTTTTTTTTTTTTTTTTAATGGTCTTAAGCACGGCAACTAAGGCCAATAGCTGTATGTATTGTAGGTTTTTGGGATGGTAGGGGCCAGGGGGGAACACACGTTTTTTTTGTGTTTGGCAGAATTTTCAAGTGGGCACCGGCACCCGTAGGTATCTGCCATGCCCTAGTAGGGGATGGCGGCAATTCTCAACATCCGGTAAACTGACACTTTGTACTATCTATTGTTTGAGTTGCATACCGCGGACACTTTGTACGGTGAAAATAAATTGATAAAAATCAATCGCGGACACTTTGTATGATATAAATAAACCGGGATATACAGTCGGGAGATAAGATAAAATTGAATTGCTCAAAACTTTAGATCGCGAATCGTGATCGCAATCAGTATGAGACATGAGTTTGGTGACACAATACACTCCACACACAACCCATTCTTCAAATTTGGAACGTCAGAAATCAAACGATTAATAATTCACATAGGGCAAATAATTTTAGCGAAGGATGGAATAGTTCATTCTATAAATTATTTGGATCGGCTAATCCAAGTTTCTGGAGTGTTTTGCGATCTTTGCAATTGGAAGAATGTGCTAGTCATTTAAACAAAAATATAAGAAAAAAAACCAAAATACACAAAAAACAATCCACGAAGCCTGTACACAGCACGAAAATAAAATAATTACAAATACACTATTACTTGAAATAATTTGCCATACTTTTAGTCTTTAAATTTATATATTATCATTTATGACTTATAATTGACAGTGGATTTTCTTAAAAATTCGCGAAGCCTGTAGATACCACAAATGTATTATCATAACTATTATTATTATTATTATTATTATTATTATTATTATTATTATTATTATTATATATATATATATA
>NC_042493.1:2845935-2857862 GCF_005508785.2 Acyrthosiphon pisum | reverse complement strand
GTAATCCAAACAAAATCGCGCCAATATATTCTACTATCAATTTCTATGTTAATTTCAACGCTATTAACATAAAAATTGATAAATAGCATCACTGTACGATGGTTTTCCAAATGGTAATATGCGTCCCGGCGCATGCGCAGTATAAATAATGGTCGGGTCTCTTATCAATACCCGGATGGTCGGGTCACAGCTATACACAGCTTAGCAAGTTGCTAGTAACATAGCAAGTAACATAGCAAGTTTCAATATTAATATATTAAATTTGTAGTTAAATTAATAATTTTTAAAACTAAAATACTTCCATGACTAATATTAATTGAACTAACTAATAAAGTAACAACCAAAATAATATTTAACTATATATTATAAAATATATATTTTATTACATTCTGCCCCCCCCCCCTGTCAGCATGGTTTGCGCACGCTTATGGTAGGGGGAACACACGTTTTTTTTGTGTTTGGCAGAATTTTCAAGTGGGCACCGGCACCCGTAGGTATCTGCCATGCCCTAGTAGGGGATGGCGGCAATTCTCAACAGCCGGTAAACTGACACTTTGTACTATCTATTGTTTGAGTTGCATACCGCGGACACTTTGTACGGTGAAAATAAATTGGTAAAAATCGATCGCGGACACTTTGTACGGTGAAAATAAATTGATAAAAATCAATCGCGGACACTTTGTATGATATAAATAAACCGGGATATACAGTCGGGAGATAAGATAAAATTTAATTGCTCAAAACTTTAGATCGCGAATCGTGATCGCAATCAGTATGAGACATGAGTTTGGTGACACAATACACTCCACACACAACCCATTCTTCAAATTTGGAACGTCAGAAATCAAACGATTAATAATTCACATAGGGCAAATAATTTTAGCGAAGGATGGAATAGTTCATTCTATAAATTATTTGGATCGTCTAATCCAACTTTCTGGAGTGTTTTGCGATCTTTACAATTGGAAGAATGTGCTAGTCATTTAAACAAAAATATAAGAAAAAAAACCAAAATACACAAAAAACAATCCACGAAGCCTGTACACAGCACGAAAATAAAATAATTACAAATACACTATTACTTGAAATAATTTGCCATACTTTTAGTCTTTAAATTTATATATTATCATTTATGACTTATAATTGACAGTGGATTTTCTTAAAAATTCGCGAAGCCTGTAGATACCACAAATGTATTATCATAACTATTATTATTATTATTATTATTATTATTATTATTATTATTATTATTATTATTATTATTATTATTATTATTATTATTATTATTAGGGCCAGTTGCACCGTCTACGGTTAAACTTCGATTAAGCTTAATCAGCTGATAACAGATATTTAACCGGGCAAAT
Organism: Acyrthosiphon pisum; assembly: GCF_005508785.2. Classification (NCBI taxonomy): domain Eukaryota; kingdom Metazoa; phylum Arthropoda; class Insecta; order Hemiptera; family Aphididae; genus Acyrthosiphon; species Acyrthosiphon pisum. The sequence goes on along the minus strand of NC_042493.1, from coordinate 2,856,498 downwards.
TCGGCCGATTAAACTCCGGTTAACTTTAATCAGAGACGGTGCAACTGGCCATTATTATTATTTATGTCTGTTAACTACATGTATTTGAAATAACAAATTATGTGATAATGTAATACGTAGGTACTTTATATATATATTACATACTTATATCTACCTCAAATAGTACAAACTATCCGCCATATACATTTTATTGTTATCTGAAATAGTACAAACTGTCCCCCATATTGACGGTTGTTACTACCTAAAATAGTACAAACTGTCCGCGGTTTTAATTTTTTCTAGGTGACCATACAAAGAGTCCTACAACCCAACAGCCGCCGTCACTCGGCTGAAGAAAAATGCCGACCGCGGCCGAGGAATCGAGCCACTCCGTCCTCCTTATTCTATGTTATTGCCTACGTATATACCAGTATACCACGAACTTATTCTCACCGTTCTATAGTCGGTCAAAAATCAACAACAATAGTGTTTAATATAGGTACAATATCATAATTAAATATTGATAGGTACCTAATACAATTAATACGATGATTTCGGCATAAACTAATTCAACCTACAACGTACTACTAGTATAGTAAAATAATTACTATAATATCAATATTAATATACCATAAGGCATAAATAAATATATTTAGTATTGTAAGCTGACAGATCGTTTTTTGTATTCAATGGTTTATGACTAGAGCCCGGATTAATATACATTTAAAAAATGTCAAATAAGATGCAAATATGCAAGGAAAAAGTGGCTCAATATGCAATTATATGCCACATGATAAACATTATAAAATGTTATTTTTAAAAAAAAAAATACATTTTTACACCAAGGAAAGTAGTACCTACTAGATATTCTATCATAAACAAAAGAATATTTAAATAGTTAAACATTTAATACTTTAAAAATCAAAATGCAATATTTTATAATTTTCATTTTTTCATATTTTAAATTGTTTAAAATACAATGTCTACAACACTCAGAAATCTTAAAAAAAAATAATAAAAATAATAAAATCATCATGAATATTATTCGTTACAAAATAAATTGTAAAATTGAGTTACTGCCTTATTCGTTGCGCACATCGAAGTAACAACATAGTATGTCGAAATGCGGGTGTATGTGAATTATTGTTGTTAATATAATAATTAATATTATCTATACGTGCTCCGATCTCATGAAATGTTGCAAAAATGACAATATTTTAAGAATATTCTTGTAAGAGACCCTGTCAACGATTTTTTTCTCTTTTAAAATAACTAAAGTATATATATCTTAAATAAAATAGGCAATTTATTAAAAACCCATTAAATATGCATGTTATATGCATTTATGAAACAATATGCAATAATCCTCTAAATATGCAAAATATGCAATATAAAATTTGCTGCTTAAATTCAGGGTGAGATGAATCGTGGACATTTTAGAACCCCCTAGACATGCATACACTTAGTAAAAACATGCAAATGCATATAAATCCGAGCTCTATTTATGACTTATCTTTGAATAAAAATTTAACGCACATTACCGTGATCTATATACTCAATTACGAGGTACAGTGACACAGTGTACACTAAATACTTACCATACAGCAGGGTGATTACTTACTTTCAACCTTTTTATTATAGACAAGCTGATCCCGTGCACTTCGTTAATCGTTAAATGTACCAACTCTATATGACTCAAACTTTGTTCAATTCGTTATTTAATATTCAGTGTATGGTGTTCAAAATGTATCTTAACTTTTCCGTTGTTCGGAATAAAAATTCTGATTCGCAGCAGTATATTATCAGGTAGGCAATCTACCTATGGTAGATCACGGGGTCCGTGCTGTTTGTACGTAAGTGTATGATTTAACTCTAAAGTTAATCAAAGTTATACCAAGTTTGCATTTTTTCTTAATTCCGCCTACGGTTGATTAATATAATTATTTAATACAAAATCCTAACCTAACCTAACGGTACTAACATCAGATGAATAAAAAAAAACACATTTAACTTTTTTTAAATTAGCCTGTCTTTTTCCCAACGGTCTAATCTACACACAAACATTCATTCATTTATATATTGTTTGAATGTTATTTATTTTCAGCCAGCGCCTATTTCTTACTAAAAAAGGTATAGATATACAATTTACACATTTTTTTAAATTAAAATTAAAATTAAATAATTCACACAATATATTTTTATAAATTGTAGCCTATATGTTGTTCTGATGTATAAGCTATATTATTGTAAAGTTTCATTAAAATCCATTCAGTAGTTTTTACGTGAAAGAGTAACAAACATACTTACAAACTTTCGCGTTTATAATATTAGCAAGACAATTCCTACCACCTTTTCATTTTTGGAGGCCTTATTCGTATATATTCTCAGATTCTGAAAGAGATTCGTTTAGGTATGCTTTTAAAAGTATTTTTATATAGATTTACCGTGGAGTGTTTTCTTTAATAGTGCGTTTAGTTTGGTGTTTATATTAAATGTATTTGTCTATGGAGGACTTATTGTCTTTACTGTTTTTATTTTCTGTGGTGTTTGGATATAGTTTTGATTTTTAGTGTTTCTACGATTGTACTGTTTAATGATGCGGTGTTATTTATTGATCTGACTAGTCTATTAGCATTCAGTAAGTTGAGCTGTATCTGTTATTTTAAAATCTGGGATTGGTTCGCACGCAGTGCCGGATAGTATAAATACCAGCCCACCGAGTTTTAGAACTCTAACTATAGCCTAAAACCTATAAAATGGGTTGGGACAATTCAATTTAACATTTAATATACAAAAATATAGTCCAGCCATGTATATTATATATACTTTTAAATGCACCACCTACCTTCAAATCCCGACGCCTTTTGAACCATAGTTAAGTTTAACGTCTTGTATTTTTAATTAAAAACTTCGCTTATAATTTGACAAAATTGAATATTCAAAATATTAATCTTAAGAGGACGTAACAAGACCATTTGTTGTGTCCGTCTTAAAAGTGCGTAACATAGCAAATTTTTTAGCTTAATTAGTATAAAAATTCAAGTGAATCGACCTATAATGAAACTTGATGCCTGATGGTAAGAACATTATCTGTGTTTGTAGGTAGGTTTTTTTTAATAATTCAGTTTTTAAGTGAGTTATGACTGTTAAGAGCATTTTTAATTTACGCTATATTATATGTACCCAAAACTTGCTAAAAAATTGAACTATGATAATGGATCCATCCTTGTATATATATATATATATATATATATGCATAAATATAATATATTAGGTAAACATTACGTATATATTATATAATTACATATACGAAATAATAATGGATATTAATAAACAGTATATTGATTATTAGTATTTAGTAAAATTATAATGCAGTTTATAATTATTGTTAACTGTTTTGACATAAATACAATACGGTTGTGGAATCGATAGGTTTACATAGTTGGTATGAAAATGGGAAGTCTGTATATACAGAATACGTACCAATGTACCACATTTTAAAACAGGTAGTTTCGGTGGAATAAATACATCTCCGTAAAATATCTTTTCCGGACATGAAAGCAATTAATAGTGTTTGGTAAAAATTAAATTATGAAAGGTGTAGGTGTGTACTCTGTACTTGACAAAATGCGTATCAACGTTTCTCTGTTTTGAATTCTATTAAAAATCGAATTTCAAAACCATTAAAACATTTTTCAAATTGTAAATGTAGATGAGTAATGTCAAACGGTCGGCTCTCGAATGGTTTTTTGCGGCCTCCGTGGTTACCGGGGTCATTGGAAAATGCTTACAATTGTATACGTTTTCGTCTTATTTACAATAATATATAGCCATATAGGTACAATAATATATAGAACGGAAATCGCCAATCAAAAAAAGTATTTTCAATAAGGCGAATTAAATGCAGTACAACCAGGTACTGAGTCATATATTGTATTGCAGTAGTCAGAGGGTTAAATGAAAAAGAGAGCAAAAAATACAATATTTGTTTTGTGTCACAACTATGTCAGAGAGAGGTATACTTTGGTATAGGTATACATAATATTATAACACGTTACTTACTTTCCCAGCAAAATGTGTGTATAATTTTTTTTTCGATAAGTTTTTTCTTGCTTCTGGCATAATAATATATTATGTAGTATTCTATTCAATATGTTTGGCCCAGTAGATATTTTACGTTTGACATACCGCTGTAGATAGTTTTGAAGTTTGTTACCTTAATTTATTATAATACCCTGTCATGCACTTAGTCAATGTTAGGCTTTACAAATATTATATGTTCTATCCTATGAATTATTACACAAAAGTAAATATGGAGCAAGTAACAACTACACAGATATTTCTGGTGGTCGGATTACATCAAAGGGCATATCATAGTAGGTATGTATATTGAATTAATTTACTATTTAGATAATATAAATGTCAAACAGACTTAAACATAATTTCATATTTTATTTTAAAGTCTACAACGAGAGATAGTGATGAGATATTGAAATGATTGATGTTGCATTGTTATTGCGGTTGTACTAGTTTATTACCTATTTAGTCCAAACTTAATTAATAATAAATAAACTTATTAACTATATTATTTAGTCAATATGCATTTTTAAAGGCGTATAAGAAATCGTTATAATTTTAAAAGTACATATCTATTGATGTTTAATGTTATATTTATATTAATTATATTATATTTTATTCTTGTTGAACAAAATATCATGGATTATATTTACTGGATTATTATTATCGTATGTTACTATAATAATATGAATAGGTGGGTATATTGTAAAATCAAGTTGTTGAAACTAAAAATGTATTCTTTAAGAACAAAGAAAAATTATTAAGAAATTCTTAAAAATATTTGTAGGTACATAATATTATATAAATATCTTAAAAGAGTTAATAACTTTTAATATTTTGTTATTATATCTATGAAATGCTTAGGTAAATAATGAAAGAACTTTAGAAGCGTATAAGATTATTAATTTTTAATCAAAACACAAAGAAATTATAATACGATATGTTCATAAAAGGGAAGCCATAAATTTCACATTTTTTCCCTAAGAAACTTTTCTTTAATTTTTGAAATTTTCTCTAAAACTACAGTGAAATTAAAAATTCTTCATTTCTTTTGTCTAAAATAATTTAATGTTTAATTTACAATCAATAAAATTGCGAAATAAAAGTTTTTGTGGCATAATAAAAGAATATTGTTTAACTATAATATCTTTAAAATGTATCTAGAATACAATGTTAATTTCTCATCTTAAAGAAAACTTGGGATTATCAGGCTTATTCTATAATCCATTAGTTAAAAATTAATCTTTTACATCAGAATACTAGATTATAAATATATTTGCATATCAAAGATTAAACTGCAGTTGAACCGTGTTTTGATACTTGATAAATGATTTCTAGAATCACCCAATTTATGAATAGGTAGGTAAATTGAAAATTAAAAAAGAAACAATATTTTAATTAAGCTCAGAAGTATAATAAATGCTTAAAATAAATTAAAGAATACCTTAAAGAAAACAAATTATTTAATTCTTGTAATTAACAAGATCGGAGGTAAGTACATGTAAAAATTAAAATTAATTACAAAGCACATAATGATAGTAGTGTTGTATGTATTTAATTAAAAAAAGTCCAGTGATTAATATTAATTAATCCTGTAAATGTTTTTATCTAAAATGTTTTATAAAATCGTTCAATACATGAATAAATAAATTAATTAAATTAAATTTATGTTTCAAAACTTATTCTTATGTTATGATGTCGGCCTTCAACGGTGTCGGGTGTGCACATTTTGGACATTTTACATGCAATTTGATGCGTACGTTAGTGAGCATTTTAAAACTTGGGCGAAATGCGTTTGGATAAGATAATAAAATCATATTTATTATTTACTGAATAATTGTTATCTATTTGGATAAACAAGGAATATATGGTTTTTAAAAAAAAAATTTTAAATGTAATTATTTACTGTACAACACAAAGCTGAATTATTCAATTATTATAAATATAAAACAAAACATGCGCTCACATTATTTATAAGCATTCTGGGGTATTTTTCGGCACCTGTATTTAACTACGCACTCTCGTTGGTCGATTTTAAATTCCCGCCAAGTTTAATATCACATACAAGTTGTTACATCGAATTTTAATTTTATTTAAAAGCTTATTTAAGGAATATATGATAAATTCTTAGGTTTTTTGCTAAGACAATAATAAACAGTACGAAATAAATATTTCTGTGAAACCAATATTATAACGTAAATTATTTCGTTTTGCGTTATTTTTCGTTTGATGGTATTTAATACATTACGTTTTGCGTTAGGTATGTTTTGTTTAATGATATAATATTATTTATTTTGTTTTGTGGTATTTTATTATTTTTGTTCATCGTTTTCCATTATAATTACGTTAACAAATTCCGTTTTTTTCGTCGATTATAAGTTATAACGTTATTATAATGTTTGCAAGCCCTGGTCAGAGGTAGTATGGAGGCTCTTTCAAGTTTCAAGACTTGTTTTGTCGGAATTTCGTTGCACTGCACAACATTAATATTATATCGTTGGCTGAGAGTAAAAAGGTTCTATGTCAAAATATCTAATTTTTCGGGAGAGCATTTTTATTGTTTGTTGTCAAATATATTTTTATTATATTATAGGGATAATTGTTTATAATTGATATAAAAAAATCAAGCATGTTTTCTATAACAATATAACATGCAGATATAGCATCCCACTATTCTAGTTAATTCTCTAAAAATAAAAAACATCAAAAAACCAGTTTGGAGTAAAAAGGTTCTATATAAAGGACTATTTTACTCGGTAAATATTTTTTATTCAATAGATAGAACCTATTTACCCTATAACGTACTATACAATTTTGATCAGTCAGGCCATCACAATTTGATATAATTTTATCTAAAACGTCAATCATTAATATTTTATTAAATCACTTTTTATTTAAATTATTCTGTATAAATGTATAATACTGTGATGTGACATTAAATACATTTAATACCTACTAAATTCATACAAATAAAATAAAAATAATAGAATCAAAATTCAAAAAAATTTTTTTTTTTAAAACTAATAAGATACTTTCTACGTATTACTAAGAATAATGTGTGTGTATTATTTTTTATTTAAAATTTTCTTTATACCTGTGAAATAAATTAGTATAATACGTATGTTCATCTTCGTATGTTCATCTTCGGGCATAAATTTATATAAATACTCTACATCTTGAATTTCTTCTTTAGTTATTTTTGGATTATTTTTAGTTGATACAGCTAAGTTTATATTTTTTAAAGATTGTGTAAAATCTAGAGTCAAGTTAGAACACAAGTTAATTCGAAGAAAATTATCTACACCATGTAATGTTTGATACTTAACAATAATTATTGTATCGACATATTGATATTATTGTGTTATTGGTAGTAATAGGACTCTTTTACTCTGTATAATGTTTTTGTTATTCAATATAGAACCTTTTTATCCTCAAAAATAGTTGTAGAGTAAAAAGGTTCTATCTAATACATTCAAAAATAACAAACATGTTAATTTTAAAGACATAGAACTTTTTTGCTTTGTGTATCTCATTCATTATTACTCCTATCAAACTAATTTCTAGCTTAAAACATGCGCCATTGAAAACTTATAAGGAATATTTGAAATAGTCAATTTTAAAAAAATACATACCTAGTACCTTTTTATTCTCACGATATTATATTACCTATATTATGTATATGGGAAGGCAACGCCGAAACGCGTTCGATTGAACATTTGTGTGAATCGTATGGCGGAGACCAATTTTGTAAGACTGCTGACTGATGACCAACGGCAAACATTATGGTTGCCCACTCACCGTGAGCTTACCACGGTTGCTGCAGATGTATCTAGGGATACGGGCTTATATAACTTCAATATTATGAAATTCACTGACGGTGCGTTGTGATTTCCGGGAAATAATGATTTTGTTATTTATGGTAATTTTTTTTTATGAAGTTATTTAAAGCCTTAAAGGTGCTTTTCCAATTCAGTAGTGTTCGCGTAATAACTATGTGATACGATACTCCCTGATTAGTTTGTTCATGTCAAACAACAACTGATACACCACAGGTTACCATGAAGTTGAAATATTCCAACGGTCGATCGAAGTGTGGTAACAATATCTCTTGTAAACACCGTGATCATTATCAAACATCTTAATAATTTATACTTAAGTATTAATTGAGTTAATTAACCCAGATTTCCAAAACTACTAATAACAGCGTACGTGACACGATGATAATGGAATATCGTCTTTAATCTCCGCGCGGCTCGATGACCGTGGTAAGCACGGTTAAGGTCTCACTGTCCATATTGTTTAAAGCAGGATTAACAACTACGTCGTGTATCATGTCGTGCGAGGGTGCGGTAACTGTATGGTTACAATTAGTAACTATATTGGTTAAAAGTTAAGGCGCATTCACAGCTACGTCGTGTGTCATGTCGTGCGAGGGCTTGGTTATTATATAGTTACGACTGGTAACCAATATGGTTTAAAAGTTGAGCAGTAGTCAATTCTTGGTATACTCAGTTGCAACTTGGTTATTACATGATACCAAAAAAGTACTATCCAATCACAATACGATTTGATTGACACGACACGACACACGACGCAGCTGTGAATCCGGCTTTAAGCTTATTATTGGTATACTCGGTTGCAACTTGGTTATTACATGATACTAAAAATGTAACGTACAATCACAATGCAATTTAATCGACGAGACATGGCACATGACGTAGCTGTGAATATGAATTTGTGGCAAGCCGCGGGTAAACACTATATTTTATGTCCATCATCAGGCGTCTTATTAAACGTTTGTCACGATCGTTTTTCTCTGCATCTATCTCAACCATATACGATTCTTGACCACACCGTTTTCTCGTTTTATTATTTTCGTTTTTCAAATTGTGAAACGAGCTTTAAGACCTTAAATCATTTTTAGACTGATGACACAAGCTGCCTCCTATTTTCAGAAGATTATGCACCGGGCAGAACGTCAAGACTGAAGGTAGAATGCAAATAACGAATCTTAGCTTAGCACTCACTCAACATTTTTATTTTTTTTCGGAAATCTTTGTTTTAACGTTTTAAAAATAATAGGGCAAACCTTTATTTTATGAAACGCTGTAAATCATTTGTTTATGAATTATAAGTCATGCGCAAACATGAACTTTCTTCATATTTTTACAAAAAAACCCTACAAATTTATTTTTTGGTCCGCTCCCTCGCAAAGTGTATCACTCGAAAACATCAACGACTTGTTATATGCAAAACTACCTCGTGCCGGTCACATGGTGAAAGGGGCCAGGTCATGTGCAATGGGGTCTGGTCACGTGCAAACAGTTCAGTCTCCATATAGTGGTTAATATATTTAAAAAAATAGGTTTCGGGGTGAAAACCAATTATTTATTTTCGTCTTGTTAGAACCTAGATACTGCGGGACGGGGTAACTCGATCGCTGTGCTCACTCGGACTGATTGATACGAAAACCCGTCTCGACTTGTTATACACAACCATCACAAGTAGGTCACTGGGTAAAAAACAATTGTTCTGTCCACCCCTTGTAGCCGAACGTATAGTACCTAACCAGCTCGCTCAGACAGATTACATCTAACACTTTCCTAGATTTGTTTTATACAAATCCAGCACCTCGAGTAGGTCATAGGATAAAAACCAATTGTCATGACAGCACCTAGTAACCGGACACTCGAACAGTTTTTATTTGCACCTTTGTTTTTAAAACGTTCAAATGGACCTAGTGACCTAAGTACCTAACTGAAGAAAAAATCTAAAGATGGATTATGTTATCTGCCTTATAGTGTGCTGTCTTGTAAAATTATGGTTTTTCATAAGATGTTGTACAAATGAAAAAACCGAAGAGCTTTGCAATTTATTTTTTGGCATCATTGTTTTAAAATCTTTGAACTGCTTTTGAACTTTTGAATTTAAGATTCTGAGTGGAACGATGAATGTATTGATTTTACAATGATGTGTGTTTTTTTTTTTTTTTTATTTTTTTTTTTGTGTCTGTGTACACGATAAGTAGTCGAAATAATGCTTCGATTTTCAACTTCAGTATCTTGTTCGATTGGAAAGTGAATATCGTTGGTACATTGGGGAGGGCAAAATTTAAAACTCCCAGTAATTTTCAAAAGCGCCAAGAATAACCAAAGAAAAATTAAGGAAAAACGGGAATTTTTACGTAAAATCGATTTTTCACAAAATTGAATTTGGTTTTTGGTGTAACTTTAAAAAAAATGACCGTAGATACATGAAATTTTGACTGAATGTTTATTTTAGCATTTCCTATGCACCATAACATTTTCAAAATATTTTGATTTATTTTGAACTGTTTAGAGACATTTACATTTTCCATTTTTTTTTAGTTTTTTTTCTAAAAATATCAATACAATTTTATATGTTGGATAAACAAGCTTGAAAATTTAATAGAAGGCTCCTAGTATACTGTTTCAAAGGCAGATGAAAAATATTAAAAATCGTTAGTCACAGTTTTTTTTTATAAGC
>NC_042493.1:2808242-2845885 GCF_005508785.2 Acyrthosiphon pisum | reverse complement strand
GATTATATATTTTTTTAATTTTTAATTTTATCTATTAATTATTGATGCTATATTATGAATGTAACGAATTAAATATATTAAAGATTGTAATAGATAAGTAATTCTGTAATTTTGTTTAATTTGGCAAAAATAATGCTATTCAATATAATATTGTACTTTTTAAGATTATATATTATTTTAATTTTTAATTTTATTCTATTAATTATTGATGCTATATTATGGATGTAACGAATTAAATCCTTATATTAAAGATTGTAGTTTTAGATAAGTAATTCTGTAATTTTGTTTAATTTGGCAAAAATATAGCTATTCAATTTTTAAAAGTTTAGCCGGGCGCAGTTTACATGTTATGTAACATATGTCACCTTTTTACATTTGATAAAACTCGAGCGCAGTTTACATATCACCTTTTTACACACGATAAGAACTCGGGCGCAGTTTACATGTATGATTTCGTGTTTACCTGTGCGTTGGGCGCAGTTTACAATCGCCGCCTAGACTGACAAACCGTCTCCTCGTTTTTCGTGTACAATGATATTATATCATTGAATTAAAATTTAATAGGTACCATTAATTACAGTGACCCAATTTTAACCTACTGTACAGCAGAGCTACATCCACTTACCAGCTTTTTTATATTAACAGTAGGTTTTAGGTAGTTGCTTAAGTAGACAAATGTTTAACTTTAAATATTAAATGTTATAATTTCTCTACTTTTTTATGATCAAACTAAATGGGTCCTATTCATATTATGATATGAACTACTCGAATCAACCAGTACTCAATTCATGTTTGTCGTAATTTTAAATTTATGGAGTTCATAAAATGACAAAACTGTTTTAAATTCGATAGAATAGAATATTAAATTTGTCATCAACTTAAAATTACTTACTTTTGATTTAAATATCAGGTAAAGGTAGGTACTATGCTTACAAAGAATACGAACAACTGGATGAGTACGTTTGAATAATGTTAACAAGATGTATTTAATTCTGAAGTAACTATAGATCCTTTAGTTAAATATAATTTATAATGGTAGCAAAAAGTTAACTTCGCTAGGAAAAATTAAATTAAAAAAAATATTTAAGGTTTAAATCAACGACTTGAATATTCATGACAAAATTCTTCATAAGTAATTGTTTTTACTAGATATAATTTAAAAGTTACAAAAGTTAGTTCGGAATACCGACATACCATATTAGTGTATTACTAAGTACCTAATAGAATAATAAATTACTAATAGTGATACACTAATATGTCACCTCTCAGAATCGTTTGAATTAAAATTAAAGAATACATTCGTTACTGTGACTAATCCAATGACGGGGTATCGCATATAATTATCGCATATAATTGGTATCGTCCCGCGTTTAAATATAAATTAATAAATAAATAATTTACTATTTTAAAAACGTTTAAATTCAAAACACTGTTGTTTAATTTTTAATATATTAATATTATTAATTTCAATTACCTAGGTAGATAAGGCCGTTAATCTGTTCGAATTAGAGCTGCCTAAAATAATCAATAATATTATTATCTAATAATTTTAAAGGATTTTTTTTAATTATTAAAATATAATTATTGGTGTTTATAAATTATAATATGTCTGGAAGAATGTCAATTGGTACTAAATCGAATAATTTTCTGGCTCGAGTAGGTACTCAATGGTTTGAGTATAAATAAATTAACCGGTTCCATTATCAAGTTTTACAGACCTGGAGTAGAATTGTTGACGTCAACTTATTAAGCCCCATCCCCCCTAAATTGTGATTTTGACGAAATATCATCCCTCATGATGTTGAGGATTCGGTATGACGCGAATCACGACTATCCTAAATGGCTGGTATGACAGTTGATATTAATATTTATCGAAAGCCGCTGCTGTTAGATACTTAGATACCTTAGGGCTTAGATATTATGTATATTACACTTCTAAACTGCATATTTAGATTAACTTGTACACAAATAAGGATTTAGTAAACGAATTGGTACAATTAATGAATTATTTTATTTTAAATATATATTTACAACTTAATCATTTTAATGGTTACAATACTCAAGTTATATGGTTGGGTGAACTTATTTTAACACTCGTTTTAGTCTGAATTTCAATGCTTCCGTGTCATTTATGTTTAATTTTAAGATAATTATCCACCCTAGGTCGAGTAATATAAAACACTTTAGAACGGTAACATTTATGGCTTCATCGTGTACGTAATAAATTAAGAATATAACAAATTGATCCATTTATAAGGTAGAAATATTCTATGACCCGAAACAATAATATAAAGGACAATCGTGTAGTGATATTAAATATTTTATTTTTAAATCAGGAGTTCACTCGCAAGTGTGTCCGCGAACATTTATCAATATAAGAGAGAATTGAGCAGGGAGGGGGGGGGGGGTAATAGGAGGCTAATTTTATTAAATTACTTTTTTCAAAAAGTATAATTTTCTACAAAAATACTTTTAACAAATGAAAATGAAATTTTGTTCTAAATGAAAATTTCGAATTGCGTGCTGATGGTTATAAATAATAATAACAAACAAAATTATAATAAAATATCAATCACTTATTCTAAACGATTACATAATGTCATAAACAGAATATACTGCTATAGTTTAATTATATATTAGGTATATTATTTTGACTTATAATTGTTACCTGACACAAGTCACAATCATTCGTATTATAATCTATAAAATTACAAGAATGCTGTAACCAGACGTCTTTTTTTTAAACATACACATTGCTATACTAATTATTTTAGATTCCGGACAAAGCAAAGAATTTATTATTTTACAATGGAGTTTCATATTATTATTTTTTTCATAGTACAATTTTTCACGCTGCAAACATTTTCAAAAGTTCAACCACCCAGCTTGTAGCAAACGTAACGTATTGTACGTTTAATACCAATAATATATAAATACATATTTGGCCACCAAAATATTATTACAATAGTAAAATACGTCATGAAATATTTGTATTTTAATTTTTAGTGAAGAAAGGAATGAGATAGTCTTAAAATTATGTGTGTTTTTTATGCCTAACAAGACTTTTTGGAGCAGAAAAATTGCTTGAATCTTAAACGTCGAGGATGGTTTCTGGTAGCAAAATTGATCCATATATCTATATATATACATATATATATAAATAAATAGTTGACACTATACCAGATTTTGATATAGGTAGTTGATTTTGTTTAATGTTTTAGTTCATAAAGGAATAACCTTATAGAGGTTACTGCCTAACTTTTTTACCAAATATTTATGGTAAGTATAAATAATATATATATAAGTTTATGGTCCTAGAATATTGATAGCAAATACACAATTTGTTTTAAATTCTGAGAGACGCAATGAATGTATTGATTTAACAATGATTTTTTAAATTTTTTTGATTTTTGTCTGTGTACACGATATGAAGTCGAAATAATGCTTTGATTTTAAACTTCAGTAGGTCAAAATTTAAAATTCCCAGTAGTTTTCAAAAGCACTGGGAAAAACAAAAAAAAAAAATTAAGGAAAAAAAGGAATTTTTACGCAAAATTGGTTTTTGACAAAATTGATTCGGTTTTTGGTGTTACTCTAAAAAAAATGACGGTAGATACACAAAATCTTCACAGAAGTTTATATTAGCATTTTCTATATACGATAAAATTTTCAAAATATTTTGACTTGTTTTGAATGATTTGCGGACATTTTCAGATTCCAATTTTTTTTAGTTTTTTTTCTAATTTTATCAATAAAATTTTATTTGTAGTGTTAAAAAGCTTGAAAATGTAATACAAGGTTCCTAATATATTGTTATAACAATAGTTAAAAAGTATTAAAAATACTTGGTCACAATTTTTATTTTATTAGCATTTAAAGTTTGAATTTTGACAAAATTTATCAAATTTAATACTTAAAAAGTATTTAGTAGTGAAATATTATTAAACTATTCAACTTTTCTAGCTAAGGGTTGAAAATGTAAAACATGTGAACAGGTAAATAAATTACTTTATTCACATTAATTTCATCAAATATATTTAGTAAAATCATAGACTGACTGACTGCCTTCGCTCAGATTCGTGTTTCATACAGTGATTATATATCATTGATTTCAAATTAAACACATTCCATTTCAGTGACCAACTTGTAAGCTACTGTACAGCAGAGCGAAATCCACTTACCCACCTTTTTAACTTTAAACGTTTATAAAAAAAATATTGTGACTATATAATATTTTTAATATGTTTTAGATTCTGAGTGGAACGATGAATTTATTGATTTTACAATGATGTATGTTTTTTTTTTTTTAATTTTTTAATTTTAAATTTTTTTTTGTGTCTGTCATCACCTTTTAGGACAGTAAAAGTGCTTGGATTTTCTTCAACAGTACCTTTTCTGATAGGAAAGTGAACATCGTTGGTGCATTGGGGAGGTCAAAATTTAAATTTCCAAGTAGTTTTCAAAAGCGCCGGGAAAAACAAAAGAAAAATTAAGGAAAAACGGGAATTTTTACGCAAAAGCTGTTTTCGAGAAATTTGATTTTGGTTTTTGGTGTAACATTAAAACAAATGACCGAATAGATACATGCAAATTTCACTGGTTGTTTATATTTCCATTTTCAATACATGATAAAATTTTCAAAATATTTTGATTTGTTTTGAACTGTTTTCGGACATTGTAAGTTTTCAATTTTTTTTTTCTATAAATATCAATAAAGTTTTATCTATTGGGCCAAAAAGTGTAAAAATTAATACAAGGCTCCTCATACTTTGTTACAATAGCAGTTGAAAAATATTAAAAATACATATGCACAATTATTTTTTATAAGCATTTGAAGTTGACATTTTGACAAAATTTATCAAATTGAAAATTGTATAATTATTTTGTAGTTAAGAATTTATAAAATGTTCAACTTTTATATCTAAGGATTAAAAATTTAAAACAAGATTCCACGTAAATATTTAATTCTGTTACCAAAAATTCTAAGAAATACATAGGCACAGTTTATTTTTATAGTCATTTTAAGTTCAAATTTGGACGAAATTACATATTAAAAAACCTGGAATAACTATTTTAGTTATTTTGTTGTGATTGTATAATATTATTTGTGGGTACTTGAAACTTCTAAAGTACCTATACTATTATATATCTATGATAGTACCACGGTTTGTTGTTGATGTATAACGCGTTACCTAATGGATATTGTGATATGATTAATTTGGAATTTATTATTGATACCTATTATGGGTCAATTTTTTTTTAATACTATAGATAAGTATACCTATATAATAGGTATGTCTAATTCCTAGACTGACAAACCGTCTCCGCTCAGAATCGTTTTTCTTATACAGTGATATTATATCATTGGATTCAAATTTAATACTATCCATTATACAGTGATCCACTTAACCTACTGTACAGCAGAGCGACATCCACTAACCCACCTTTTTTGATTTGTGGAGAATGATATTTTTAGACAATTTTACTTATTATTTTAATGAAAAAAACCATAGCCTTTATAAATTAAAAAAAATTATATATTTAAATATATATAGATAGATATACCTACATTTAAGGGAGTATTGAACGCGCTAAGTACAAAAACAGTATTGTAACCTAAACAATTTTTTTTCACAGACAAAACGAAGTAAAAAATAGGGTGAATGTAGGTAACCGCTTGCTATACAGTATATAAGTCGAGTGTACTTCGTTATTGAGTTGTTCGCTATAAATGCTGTAATAGATGAAATAAATGTATTAATTTAAATAAATATATTGCTACTAATTACTATAGTTAGTAATTTATTTTATCATTAGTAATATGGTGTAAATTGTAAATAGGCAATAGCATACAATTAACCTAAACGATTTGAAAATGTAAATGTGTATATAAAATACCTATAATAATTAATAATACATTAATACATACCCAGACAGCATTTTGTAATGATAATATTATAATAGTATTATAATAACGTTATACTAATATTATTCGTTATTATAATGTTATATTAATATTATTAAACAAAAAATTGCTGTCTGGGTAAAAGTTTCAAATCTGTAACGAAGAACATTTTTGAACTACAAGTTACAACATATTAACTACAATTTCTATTCTTCGTTTAAATATTGTATTTTTTGGTTATATGATGAAACACTTATGAAAAACTTTGTATTAAATTTTCAAGCTTCAGATATAAAAAAAATATTTGTGAAATTATGTGTTCAATTTTTTTTTTAAATTCTATTAATAACAACTTATGAGTTGCCATGGATTCCACTTTTAAGCTTATTTATTGATCAAAGATTTTTTGAGAAATTTATATACAAAATATAAAGGTTTATAAATATATTAAAAAGGGTAAAAGTATTTCTAAGATTATACCTGCCATGTATAGGCTGCTAGGTGAATATGTCAAGTGTCTATGGTTAATTGTTATTGAATTATAACAAAATAAGAAAATCGAAAACCAGTTTTGTGTAAAAATTCCTATTTAGTATTTATAACTAATTTTTTTTTCGTATTTCCCATTTAACCTTCCAAATGCACCAACTATATGCCCCGTCAGAAAAGATTTTGGTGAAAATGCCAAGTAACTATGCATTTTTGAGTTATACCGAATAAACAAAAAGGTTTAGTCAAAAATGGTTTCTTATTTTTTTTCTACATCGGTTATTTTGAAAAGTACTTTGAAGTTTTAACTCTCGCGCACCCCCTTCCACTACCAAAGTACCACCTTTTCTACCAGTAACCGCCTTCTAAGTTGAAAATTGAAAACACACTTCATTGTAAAATCAATACATATATCGCTCCACTCAAAAGCCGGGGAAGGCTACTCTGCTGTATATAATTGGTGGCTGAATAGGTAACTCAACTTTAAGAAGGCCACTGAAAAGGAAGTGTTAAATTTGAATTAAAAGATACATCGTAACATATTGTTAATTACCACTGAATCAGAGTGTATAAACTTCTATTTTTATGGGTATTTTATTATTTATTTATTTTACTAAGTAGGTATTCAATTCATTTTATTTTCTATAATGATACTGCCTACGATAATAATATGTAGAGTTAATTATTTCTAGAAACATTTTATATATATTATATTATTATAAACTGTTATAATTTAATATTATTCTATATTGTTAGGTATTAAACTAGAAGCAGTAAAACTACGTACGACGTAGCAGAACGGTGTGAATATCGTGGTAAAATAGGTGGAATATAGTAGAAATATATTGGAAATTTAATTGTGTATAGAAAATAATATTTTTACTTTCAATAATTTTGTATTAGTAAAAAAATACCTACCTGATATACTTATTTAAAATTGTATTGTATTGTATTATGTTAAACTTTATATTACGTTTTTGTGTACAAAAAAATGTTTCTATAATAATATAATATCAAATACGTAATAATAGAATCTTTTAACTATTTAAATTGTAAATATAAACGACACTATAGAAGTAACGTTAAATATATTATTGACTGTAGTAAAATTTAAAATGACGTGTTAATTATTTTACACTGTACCCACAAGGTTTATTGATAATACTTAAAATAACTAAAATATAGATAATTGTCTGCATTTTTAAATCACTGGTTAGGTATGTATACTGTAGTAGTCATGATAGAGAATAATATAACATTAAATTCCTCTTACAGTCTCATATTGCCGATAGGCATGCAAAGATAAGAATAACAATTCTACAGTTAGTATCTATACAATTTAAATGTAAAATACATGTTATATTATAGGCGTGTACAAATAAAAAATGTATTGAATTTCATTTAACATTTATATAATTATAGACCTAATAATAATGACAAACTCCGATTAAGACCAAAAATTTTTGGGGTTATGTTTGGCTGTGCACAATGGTGTCCATTAATGGAAAACATTGATAAAATACATTCCTGTTCTTATTACTGTTTGAACATTAAAATATTGACCGCATTGGCGTACACAAAACATAACTTAATAATTACTCGCCGTTAAGAAGTATTCAAATTATTCATATAATGTAACAATGTAACATTAATCAATGATAGTACATGAATACAATTTGAAGTAAAAAAATAAAATGTTACTTAAAAAAAAAAAAACAACATTGTTAATTAATAATATTTACATATAAAATATTATATAATAGTTTGAACATTTCGTTATTACTTCATTATGTACGTAAATATTATTTAAATTAAATTAGACAGAACTTAAAAGAAATATGTAGGTAGGTAATTATTCTTTTATATAATACTAACTATATTATATTATTATTATTTTCAATACCTAAAGTAATATAATTTAGAGTTAATATTTGTTATTAACTCCATTTAAATATTAACTCTTATTATAATAAGTTAATATTTGCGTAAATATAAATACAAATATTAACAACATTAATTAGGTATATTTATTTTTATTTGAAACGAATGGATTTGTATACAAATATTCTGTAATTTTAAATTACTGAAATAACGAATGTTAGTACATTCAAGTGTTAAATTTGTCCACGTTTAGTATTTTTAAAATTTCCCTGCTAAATTTGCTTTGAAAATCCCGTAATTTTTAAAAGCTTTAATATAAAATTTTTCGTGTAGATATTTTTTTGTACCCACTCTATTCTGCTCCACTGGTGTGCTTTTTTTGTTTCAGATTTACTGTCGGTAGCTATTAATATATTTTCTATTTATTTAATACCTATATGTTGTACTCTTATTTAAATTTATAATAATAAATTATTACATTTATAATCAAAATTGTTCTAGGTGAATTGTAGAAGAACATGCATTTGCATATAAATCCGGGCCCTATTAATAATATTAATGATAAAAATATTTGACACAATATCAATATTATTATCGTTGTTGTCATCGTTGACACATCTTCCGGGGACAAAATAGTATACATTTACTAAAAACAGACAATAGTCGAAAACTCTGTCCGGCGATTGGTAAATACACAGTAGACTGTACTGACACGGAATACATTTAAGACAGTTAAATTAAATTAATTCAGTGGTACTGGTACATGCTACTATTATACGAATATAACACTACTATAAAACTACACTATAATACTATCATTATTATATTGTTGTTTTTCTTTCGTTGAAAAAAGTGTAAATGTTTCTTAAAATGTAATATTTTAGAATCTGAATAGAGTGATGAATGTATTGATTTTACAATGCTGTGTTATTATTTTATTTTTTGTCTGTCATCGCCTTTCGGAGCAGTTAAAATACTTTGATTTTCAACTTATGGCTTCTGGTAGAAAATTGGATCGAGTTAGTAATTTTTGCGAGGGAAGGTGGGTCAAAAGTAAAAAATATCATACAATTTTCAAAATATTATAATAAAATACATGGTACCTATCTATTTTTTTTCTATAGAATAATTAATATTAAATAGCAATAAATGTTACAGTTATAATTATATTTTACAAAATATCACTGACAGATTTAATGACCTATCTACAAACGTGAAAGTCTATGTAGCAGGTACTTACCAATTTTTCATTCATACTGCATGCCAGTAGAGTATCTTAGATTTTACGCGTGGGGATATAATGATTTTATAGATATATTATATAGATATAATATAGATATTATATTCATACACCCCCCTTCAGCATGCATAATATTATGTAGTTAAGTAGTTTAAAATATAACTTTACCATTGTATTTATTATTGTTGTAGGTATATATTAATTTATTTCGTTGCATTTAAATATAGAGTTTTTATTTTTTATTTTTACTCTGAGTATACAGAATGTAACAAAAGCGACTGTCTATTATAACAACTTTTGTTCTAATCAATATTAATAACAAATCATTAATAACCTTGAGAATAATAATAAAAGTGAAATATATTGATCAAAGTTATTACAAAATTATAGTTGGTTAATCACATTTTTCAGATCTTTCTTTCACATAATTAATAATAGGTAACTATGGTTTCATGAATCCGTTTAAAAATGAGTATTCATTAAAATCTAAAATGTCAATTATTGCAACTCAAGTCTCAAACAGTTATTTGAATTTTTTTGTCATTTTTATTTATTTTACTTTTTGTTTTTTAATTTTAATTATTTAAATATAAATTGCCAAATTGGTTTTGAATCAGAATTCTTTAAAATTGTATCATAATAACGGTTTAATATTAGAAGCTGGATAGGTACCTTATATTACTTTGACGAAACATATTATGTCATATTGTTACACAAAGACATGTATCACATTATTTCCATGCAAAAAAATTGTATTGCTATTAATGTTTATATAATATGTACGAGTATATTATAGTGCACATCATGTGGAATAGGTATGCAAATGTGATGAACAGTGTTGTAAAATTATGATTCAATTTTATAGCGACCATTGGAAACGTTAGTTCAAATAAAAAAACAACGGAATAAACTAGGTATTATAATTATATTTTAAAAAACTAAAAGCTCCAATCTCAAAAGCTAAAAAATTAAAACTTAACAAGTTGGAAAAGCTCGCTCTGCGAGCGTACTAAATTCCCGGTTTCTAAACGTATAATGCAACGTTTAATTTATAATCAACGTTTAAATTACAATTCCATTTTACAATTTCTGTACAGTAGGTAACTACGGACAATAAATTAATCGTATCAATAATCGTAATTATGTAATGGTAACTAACGGACGGATGGACTGACGGACACAAAGGGGAAATAAGATGTTATAACATATGTTTAGAAACCTAAAAACTCGAATTGTCTAGAGGTGCGCATTAAGCCCTATAGAACGGGAAGGATAGTACTAGCGTCTCCAAAAAGGAAATAGAGTAGACTTAATGCGTTTAGCATATTATTTGAAAGTTATTTTTATTTTTATTTTTTGTATATAATTGTTTCTGCAATAAAAATAATTATTCAAAAGACAATAATATCTTTAAAAATAATAAGTCAAATATTACAAATAAATACATAAAATATTAATTGTAATAATATTTGGTTGACATTTATATTATATAAACTCTAAAATTCTCAATATTGTTTATTACATAAGAAATATTATTATGATTAAAAATAATTACTTTGATTTGATTTGAACTTAATAAGTTTGTTTCAGTAGTTAGGTACCTACATAATGATGTTATTTATCTTAATTGAAATTATTATACTCTTTTTATAGTAATATTATACTATTTGATTATCTATTAATATAAAAATGGAATCAAATCTTTAAATCAAAACTTAACTTACGTAGTTACGTTCAAAATCAAAAATAATTTGTGGGAAAAATGTAGGTACCTGTACAAAATGTGTTACCTACCACTTATCTAGAATGACGCAATACCAGTTACGAGCTTTTAGCTCAGTTGGTTTATGTATCAACTATTCATATAATTGTAATTATTTAGTTGTAACTCGTTTTGCTGAAATAAAAAAAAAAATAAAAATTATAGTATGTCTTCGGACGGTCGGACTCTAATGCTGAGCATATTGGATGGCGATTACGATATTATTCGATTAAAAACAACACAATCATTTCCGCGCCAATTTCTACTTTCCTCGCACTCCCTGGAAAATGTCTTCGCTAATTTTGGAGGTCCTGGTGTAGAGATAGGTGATTGGGACTTACAACAAGGAGGTAATAAATTATGTTTATAAATTACCGACGATTATACGACTTATGGAGTATGGCGCGTGTATCGACAAAATCCATCTTTGGTGAATATAATATTGAACAATTATTATCGTTTAATTATTAATGTAGACATATATTATACGATTGACCTTTGATTTACGGAAAAGAAACTTTAACGTTAAATGTTTTCCAAACACACTTAAGTACATCGTAAAAGATATATAGACGATGGCGGCGTATAATATTAAGTAATAACAGTAACTAATATTATATCATAGTAGATTGGCGAAGCACACGTACCTATATATAAGAACCGTGGGTCGAGGGATGACTTTCGGGGGCAGTCGGGCGCACTGCAGGCCGCGGGTGCCGGGACGGGGTCGATTTTTCGTACTATTGCGTATACAAAGTCGCAGTATTCTTTTACTCTCGAACCGCGTTACAGCACAAAAAAAAAATACTCACCCCTCTGACAAACCGCGCGACTAGAGGAAAACAACTTTGACTAAACTCAGCAGCGATATAGAACACACACTCCCCGCCGTATAAATTCATATGCATAGTAATAATAATTGCATGCGTACAACACACGTAGCACACACACACACACACACACACACACACGCACACACGTCATAATTATGTATATAATAATAACGTACTTATAGGTCGTCGACGCCGAGTGGACGTTTTTCAAAACCAGACGGCGGCGGCGGCCTCGGGTTTTCCACGGTTCCCATACACCTACCTAACGCATGCCATTGGGCAGAGACAGTGCGCGCGATGTATGCGAAAACAACATTGTACAGATTAACCGGCGCGGTGATGCGGTGGTGGTGTATGTTTATTCGCCGTCTCAGGCCACACACACACACACACAAAGTATTACCTATACGCAAATACGCACACACACACAAAGTATTACCTATACGCAAATACGCACACACACGCACACACCCACAAATATACTTTTATCCTGCCGCCCACAGATTTATCGACACGCCGCGACGCCACCGCCGCACCCACATCCACCCTATCGCGCCCGCTCTTCCGCCAAGACCACACGACCATACCACCGTACTCCGCCACCGCGCGGACCACGGCCCAAAGATACGCGGGTGGTGTACCGGCCGGGACGAGAGGGGATGATACCACCAACGCCACCTCGGCGAGGGATGACGCGGCGCTACGCAAGCGAGGGGAAGGCGCGGCGGCACCCCGATTTTTTTCAGTTCCGCACGCCCGCACGCTTTGGAACGCGGGATGGCGAGTGCGCCCGCCCCTTTATCGAATTACCATTGCCGCCGCCGGGATGGGGTCGTGAGTGCGTACGCGCACACATACGTGCGCGTCGACACACACCGGCACAAGGCGCGACACGCACGCGCACTTCGGCCGCAGTCTGCGACGGCGACGGCTGCCGCTCTCGGGCCTCAGCTGTACGGTCGCTACACCACACGGCGCGCCGCGCGTACCTACACACACGCGCACACAAACACGCGATAAGCACGCGTACACACACACACATTCACATATCGTCGCTCGTGGAGTGTCGTCGTCGTCGTCGTCGTCGTCGCCGCCGCCGCCGCCGCCGCCGCCGCCGCCGCCGCCGCCGCCGCCGCATCGTGTTGTCCTGCCGCCGGCTCTCGTCCAACCGTCCGTCGGCGCGTTCGTTGGTTTACAAGTCGTACACAGAGGTACGTTGCGGCAGTCTCGTATCCGTCATATCCGTCCGCGGTCGTGTTTTTTTTCGTCTTACCACTTACGAGAGGGCCACCCATCGCTGTTTACAATAATTGACGACAACGACGACGATAATATCGCGAACAGTAAATATTATTATCATCATTATATTATATTATGTACATTTTTTTTTCGTCATCGCTATGAGGTTTATGCGTATTGTTGTTATTACTGTAAAAATTATAACCCGCGAACACTCCAAACTTCGACTTAACCCTTATAATTGTGTCCCTCCGATGACCGATAACACACTCGGAGACATCCGCCGGCGTCCGGGATGTGTTTCGTGTGGATGCGAAAGGGCATCGGATTCGTCGTTAGAATTCTATCGCCGACGACGACGAGTGTCTCTAATGGGTATAACTGTCCCGTATCGAAAGCTCCGGAGGGCGTGAGGTCTCACACGCTCCACGTGCACGTGACGCATATAATAATATTATCACCATTGAAAAAATTAAAAGGATTGTCTCTCTCGCTTCTCTTTCTCTATTTTATTACCTCATAACACCAGCGAAACGTACCCCCTACACTATTATTATCGTCGGTAATCGGTAGATTTTCGTGTTATTTATTGGTTCGAAGTCACGTAACATAACAATATATAACGAGATATGTAACTATGATAATATTTGAATTCCTTTCGTTTTCTTTTACAGTTGTGTTTCGAAGAATATCAAAATGGCCAGCACGTCCAGCCCGATATCGGACTTTTTCCGCGGTCGTCACGTACTCATCACCGGTGGCACAGGGTTCATGGGCAAGGTGTTGGTGGAGAAATTGCTGCACTCGTGTCCGAACATCGCATGTATATACCTATTAATCAGGCCCAAACAAGAGCCACGACGTCAAGTCTAGGCTGGATCAACTACTAAACGCTGCGGTAAAATAAAATGATAATATTATCAATAGGTATTAGTAGGTAGTAATAATATCTATAAACAAACATGTATCGTAATATTTTTTATTAAATATTACGTTTCATTGACTAATTTCGGATTATGTCGCGCTCGATGAGCAAACAATTTTCTTCTTTGCACAATTAATATTTTATAATTGCAATACAGCATGACGCATGCATACCTATACATTTTTTACCAAGAGCATAACCAAGAGCATCTGATAAATGTTTCACGTCTTAGTTAAATTGATCAGGGAATATTTAAAAAAATAAACTACAATCTATAAATAGATATATTTATATTTTATATTATAGCTTATTCAAAACGCGTGCTAAATTTGAAAATAACACGTCAGTGTTTGGCAGCACTCGTTGATATTTTTATTCCAATAAAGGTCTTGGTTCATATATATTTAAAAAGCTCTTTTCATGATTTGTGTTTGCCTAGTTTCGATGTATAATATATTTTATCCTGTGTTCTGTCTTATTCATTATATAATATTGTAGTTTTAAATGTATTACTTTGAAATCGTTTTACAATATTTATTTTCGTATTTTTTGATTATTAAATAATAATA
This sequence comes from Acyrthosiphon pisum, assembly GCF_005508785.2. Classification (NCBI taxonomy): domain Eukaryota; kingdom Metazoa; phylum Arthropoda; class Insecta; order Hemiptera; family Aphididae; genus Acyrthosiphon; species Acyrthosiphon pisum. Next base: position 2,831,042 of record NC_042493.1, on the reverse strand, counting down.
ATAATAATAATAATAATAATAAAAAATAATACACATAGGTAGTAACAATAAACAAATATAATATCTATTTAAAGGCAAAATTCGTAGCTACACAATATTTTGTGGACTCACTGAAAATAAACTAGAAAATCATTTTGGGAACAAACTCATATGTATCATATACATCCCCGATTTCCTTATATTATGCCACTATACCTATAAGATATTCTAGATTAATTAAAATCTCAAAAAAATTATTTTGTAGAATACAGTTTACGAATTATGCCTCATTTTTAATAACTGTAATAAAATGTAAATTTGTTGATGCAAATACTCAATAGACATAAACTGACAATGTTTTATGTACCCATATAATATATATATATTTTAAAACATATTGAAAGATAGGTACTTAATTCCTTATAACCCTTATATATAGATAGGTTCTCTTCGTAATGCTTGTAATTTCCGTTTTTGTTGTTTTAATCTTTCGTTTTTTTTCTTTTAATTATTTTAGATATTTGATTGGGTGAGGAAAAATCAACCCGAGTCTCTAAAAAAATTAGTTCCGATTAATGGTGATGTCACTAAATTCGAACTTGGCATCAGCCCTTTGGATCAAAAAACGTTAATTGATAACGTATCTATTGTGTTCCACTCGGCAGCCACCGTTAAGTTCGACGAGGCACTTAAACTTTCCGTTGCCATGAATTTGTTAGGTACTAAACGATTGGTTCAGCTGAGCAAACGTATGACCAAGTTAGAGGTAAGTGTTACACTGATATATAGTATATAATTATCGTAAAAACTAGTTAAGTAAAAGTTAAGTTAATTATTATTGGGTTTTTATTTGTATTTAGCGTATTTGTTTCAATCAAAACTATAACACTTCATTGCTCTAATTAACGAAAAGTCTAAATTATGTACGTAATAAAATTGTTTTAAATATCACTTTAAAAGAAATCGGTCATAATAATAAATTACTATTTGTAAAATGTTTGATTATTTTAATTTAATCTGAAACAAATTATCACTTTCATGGTAGGTATTTAAAAATAGTTTGTGAAAACTACAAATAAAAGTTGAATAAGATCGGTTTACCCTAGTAATTTCTAACGTTTCGGATGTGAAGAGATATATTTTTAATCTTTAAAATTATTTCAATGAAAAACGATGTTCATATTTCAGTTATTAATGGATTGTTCACTTTTATTCAAAATACTTTTTAAGATACCTAGACTAAACTTGGTATTAAATTGTTAGATATTTGTAAGTAAATATTTTCGCATTTGAAAAAGGATTTTGTGTGGAGTTGTTTCAGTAGTTATTTTAATTTTATAGGAAACAAAATACTAACTTGGAAACTATTTTACTATTTATTAATTATAAAATGTATACAGTTCAGTAAGTATACATATAAATATTTAATTAACATTTAAGGACTTTACTTTAGTTAGAACGCGTTATGATAAATATAAGTTGAATATACTAATGAATTAATAACAATATTAACTTTGAAATTAAAATACAATTGAATGATATGACTCACGGCAGTTTTGGAAATCATAAACTATATTTTATTACAAATTTCCTGAAAATCGTTTCATTTTTTTCCAAAAATTTTTTATAATAATTTAATTATGATTAGCTAGGAGGGTATGTGCATCAAAAATGTTGCGAAAAATTGCATAATTTAATTTCTAGATTATATTACATTTATAGTGTACCTATTTTAAATTTTAACTTAGAGAAATACCTAGTTTTATACTAGATACGTTAGGCCTCGTTACGTTACGCCTCGTTAGGCGCATAGTCCAAGGATAGTTTAGCACACAAAAATAAAATAAAATTGTGTTACATTTTGGAATACCTAATATAATGTTTTATTGTCAAATGGTCCAAACAAGGGTCCATACCTAAAAAACGTCTGATAAATGTGCAAAACTAATTTTTTTGCACTGATATTTAAATAATTTATTTCATAACCAGAAATTTTCCAACTATGATTATGCCATTTCCCCAGGGATTTATTAATTCTGCCGGTTACTGTTCATATATTAGTGAATTTATACTTTATGTACCTATAACATATGTAGACTCGACATCTATTGATTCTGCCGACTACCTACTGCTCATACACTTAGGAATCGATATCACCTAGTCATAAATTAATAAAAATTGTAGAAACCATGGTTTCATAGTATGGCTGCAGCTAAAAGATTTAGACTGAATTTATATGCTAGTATATTACTGAACTTTTTATCAAAACAATTAATTTATAACACATGGCAATGTCATTATATTAGATGTATAATAACAATTCTGTATAATATATTTAATTAAAAAATATTGGTAGGTTTAATTCAAAATAATGATTTACATGATATTGGTTGGCACGTAATACAATACAAGAACTACCAAAACTTTTATAGTTTATAATTTATTTTAAATATTTACATTTTTCTGGGCTCTGTCCATTGCTCGTTGCCCTCGTAAACCACCAATATCGTTGTCTCACGTTTTTTCATAGTATTTTTTCATGCTCGATTTCTGTCGTAGATTTTTTCTTTGTCAAATAACTTCTCCGACCTCTCCCTTTCTACCCATAATATTAAAGTCTGTATGACTGTATGATCTATACATACAAATATGTAAAAGAAAAATTAAAGTTATTATAGCCATTCTATTAATGAAAAATTAATTTTTAATTTTTATTATGAAAAAAATAAGTATACTTAAAAACCTAACCTATAGGTACAGATTTATCAACATTGCATGATTAAATACATTAATTATTATTATTATCATTGTTTATAATATGTTGAAGATGTAAATATACACACAAATTTTACATAATAGGGAGGTATAAAATGTAAAGCTTGGCGGAATCAATAATAGCTGGAGTCCATAGGTAGATATTATGAACAATAGACGACGGAATCAATAGCCGCCGGAGTCGATACAAAATCGGCCATTTTGGCCACTGTACATTAACTGATAAGTCTAATAAATTATTAATAAAGATAATAATCTACTAAATTATTATTGGCTTTCTATTAAAATAATGGATTTTCGGGATAAGGTATTCCAGCACAATATAGCTCAAATATTGTAAAAAAAAAACCTATAATATAGTATCACAATTAATTTCCTATGAAAAATTGAATAATTAGACGAAAGGAAACTATTCCAATGATACCTATGGTTGTTATCATTTTATATTTTCACATATTTTCGGAGGTAATTATCATATCTACACTTGTGTAATAAAATTTAAAATGTTTTAATTTATTTAGTGTAAATGTAGTAAGTATGTAGGTATTTTGAGGACAATTCAATGATAAAATATTTTGTTAGAAAAACATTCTCCGGACAGAGAATTAATTTTCAGATTTACACATAATCAGAGAAGATGGAATTTAAAATCAATACATTTAAAACAAATAAATTTAGTGATTAGGTATATAAAATCTATATAAAGGCTATGTATACAAATCCTAATTAGTTAATGGACGTATAATGTATACAGTCTTTAAATGGTTATGACAGTTGTAGGGTATGTATATGATTTATTACAAAGAAGTCGGAAGCGTTTGAATTGACATTTCTTTAATAAACTTTAGATTGTGTTTGTAAGAAATATATTTTTAGACATTAAAACTTTTAGTACCTGATTGAAATTACTTGTGTGTTGTTAATAAACAATAGTTCGTTGAAATACAAAGAAAAAAGGGGGAAAGTATAGCGGTAACCGCTTTGCCGCACTGTAGGTGGTGTCGAGTGTACCACGCCATTGAAGAGTACCTACCTAAGTCATTGTGATATAATATGTGTTAAATTTGAATTCAATGATAAATTATTGCATACGAAAAAAACAATTTTGAGGGAAGACTACAATCTGTCAGCCTATATATTCGAAATGTAATATTATGATATACTAGTACCTAACACGGTATAGGTTGAATTAATTTTGTCCAAAAATATTTCATTTTAAAATATGATTGTGTGCATAAAATATATTACACATATATGTGTGTATAATATAGGTTAAACATGTACATTACACATGGATAATATTTTTAAATTACAACAAAGTACCTGACTAAAGTCGTCAGTATTTGTTTAAATAACATCTAATTTCATCTAAATTTTAACTTTATATATCTATACTAAAATTAATAAATTTTGTATATTTATGTAATATATTATATTGTATTAATATATTTTTTTTTGCATACAATATTAACTACTTATGAGAAACCTTGTATTAAATTTTCAATCTTGAGCTAGAAAAATTAAACATTGAAAAAATATTTAAGTACACAATAATTTGAAAATGTCCGCAATTTTGACGAGTTTCTAATTTCAGATTCTGAGCGGAGCGATGAATATATTGATATTACAATGATGTGTTTTTTATTTTTGTGTCTGCCATCAATCATCACCGTTTGGGGCAGTAAAACTGCTTCTTTTTTTTCGACGGTATCTTCTTTGATGGGAAAGTGAATCTAGTTGGTGCAATCGGGAGGGCAAAATTAAAATTCCCAATAGTTTCAAAATCACCGTGAAAAACTACATACTAATTACTAATTAAGGAAAAACGGGAATTTTCACGCAAAATCAATTTTGGTTTTTGATGTAACTCTTAAAAAAATTACCATACCACACATGACATTTTCACTGGTTGTTTATATTAGCATTTTCTATACATAATAACATTATTAAAATATTTTGATTTGTCTTGAACTATTTACGGACATTTTCAGTTTCCAATTTTTTTATTTTTTGTTTTCTATGAATGTCGGTAAAATTTTTGGGTAAACAAGCTTGTAAATTTAATTTAAGGCTCCTAATGTATTGTTACAATGACATTTGAAAAAAATTAAAAATTCATTAATTATAAATTAAATAAAATAATTAGGATATTTCAAATGTCAATTAAAATGTTTAATTAACTTTAATACTTAAAGCTTGAGAGTATATAATAAAAGCTCGTGTGTTCTTTTTACTGGAATTTCAAAAAAAGTTTAGTGTAAAGCTACTATATGTACCTACATATTTTATGAGTGTTTGGAATTCAATTTTTGATGACATTGGATATTTAAACGCAGGTATATTTGCTCTATATTCACATCCATTATAATTGACATAGTCAGACATGTCGATGAACGATTGTTATAATAAAAGCCTTTAACCCTAGACGGCTAGACGAATAATTTTTAATTCTTATTCTCGTTTGTATTTTCAATCAAAATTAATTTAGTTCATTAATTGCTGGCGGTCTTCTTTTTCCAATTATAATTTTTTATGAACTTCTAACTCAAAATAATTTGAAAATGTTCGCAATTTTGTCAAAATTCTTACTTCAGATATTCATAAAGAATATTGTTGATCTACACTGAACTTTTTTTAAATTTCCTTTAACAACCTAAGAATCTTATATTAATTTTTTAAGTTTTTTGACCAAGTGAAATTTTTTTTCAAAAGTAATTAAAAGAAAACTAATACAAATCGATATTTTTGTATGCCTATAAATAACTCAAAAAGAGTCATAATATTTATAAAATTGTATGGTGTATAAAAAATGGTAATATAAGTTTGGTGAAAATTGCATGTAATTACAGTTATTTTTATTAGCATAACATTAAAAATAAAAATAGATTTTTTCAAAAACTGGATTTGCATAAAAATCTCAGTTTTTTTTAAAAAATGTGTATTATTTTTCACGACACTTTTTAAAACTATAGGGATTTTTTTAATTTAGAACCCCAAAATATCTAACCTAAAAGATGCTGAAATAGAAAATCGAAGTATTTTAGTTCCCCAAAAGGTGATGACAGATACATAAATAATAATGATAAAATAAAATATACACTATTATATTAATATTGTATTATCTATACATATAAAATCCAAATACCACCGACTCACTCATCGCTGTGACTCAAAAACTACACGACAACGAACTTGAAATTTAGAATAGAGGTTCTTCTCATATTTTCACGGTGCAAAAGAAAGGATTTCTAAAAATATTTCGTTTTAGTGGAGTAATTAACAATTATAATTATTCAACCTATCCTTTTTGTCCGAAGATCAACAAAAATAATTGTTCTGAGAAGCTTATCGATAAAAATAATCTCATGCATTGCGCGTACACCAATACTCCAATTATATTTTAAACGATAAAATAACCCCACCAAAAAATATTAATATATAAATATTAAATACTCCTAAGAATCCGGGATGATCAACTATTACTTCAATCATAGTTGCAAATGGAGGGGGACTTTAGGGGCTAAACCCCCCCCCAAAAATGTCCATAGCCCTCCCAAACATTTCCTACATTTTGTTTTAAGCTTATTCAATATTATCAAAGTAAGGCCCTATTAGCCCACCCCCAAATCTCAAACGTTATTTGCGCCTATGACTTCAATACTATTTTAGGTTCACTGTATACACATTTGCTTTCAACTACAAAGCTGTACTAATATATAGGCTATATTTTATCTCACGTCTATAATCGAAACTCACGGGCAACACCACGCGGGATGGCTAAAAATTAAAATATTTATAATATGATTTTGCTTCCTAATTAATCACAATTTTTTCCCGGGCAGCGCCGGGTTATTCAGCTAGTTATACATATTTACATTAATATTGTAAAATCAAAACATTCATCGCTTCGCTCAGAATCTATAAACTGAATTTTTGTACATATCTATTTAAAAAAATGTTTAACTAATTTTATACTATTCATAGATAGGTATTTAAAATTTTCGAATTTTTTTCATTAATGTCGTCATGAACTATTGATCTTAAAATTTAAAAAAAAATCCCTGTAATCAATGCTTATAGCAATTTATAAATACTTAAAATACGTAAACAATATTATTTTTTTTATGATAGTTTATTGCCAAAATTACGAAAATAGTTTGTAGTTAAAAATGTATGAAAGGTTCAATATTAATTTCTAAAGACTTGATAATTAAATACAAAGTTCTTCATAAGTATTTTTTATTACAGAAACATATAAGAATTTCAAAAATACATCATAATCATGCACAATTTTTTTTATAGACATTTCAAGATCTAATTTTGAAATTGTATATTTAAAGAAAATTAGCGATTTTAGTTATTACAAAAAATATTGTTATTGAAACTTAAAACTTTTTACCACTTTACGTAGTAGGTACGTGCATACTATTACTACAATATATTTTTATATTCGGTCCGTTCAGAATTTGAAAACTTGAATTTATTATCTTTCATACATAATATTATTCACCATTATAAGTTTATCTATATTATTTTACCATGTATAGGCACAGTTAAAACACAATTTTAAATTGCCTTAAAAACTTAAAATTAATTATTTATAATTATGTATATTTTTTAAGCTATATTTAATAACACATCTATACGGAATACATAAATTTGAAGTCTATGCATGTGTGCAAAAATACAAAATTGTATTAAAAAAACACATATTATTACCAACCTGTATAGGTAGTGGTTATGTAATATATTTAGGCAATATATAAATATATTATGTATCATATAATATTGTTAGTTTACTGTTAACTAATTTATAATAAGTTAACAAGACTGTAAAATTTACAACTTAATGAGAAACTCAAATTTTTAAAAATAAACCGAACGTAAAAGTGCTGTTTAAACAAGTTTACTTACCACACAGGTCATAACTAAACTTAATTGTGCGTAGGTGGGTACCAATAGATTATACTTAATAAGAGGGATAATCATAATATATTCGTTATGTAACATAGGTATTAGATATAATTGTACTATTTTTATAAATAATATTCTACACTGTGATTAAAGCAAGATTAAAAAGGGAGAAAAATTGCCCCGGGCTCAAGTTTCAACATTTTTAAAACTTACATTTTTAAGCATCGAGAGAGACAGCTTCTATACAAAACAAATTTAATCGGTCTGTAAAATAATATCCATTCACGATCCATAATATTTTTTTCAATATTTTATATTAATATCAGAAAATATGAAAAAGAATTGTAATAATTTGGATCCATATTTGGTTTCTATAATACCATAATGAATTATGATTGAAAATATTTTGATAAAAAAAACATAAACTTTTATTGGAGCATTTCGTAAAAAATCATGAAACTATATATGTTCGTACATGTATAAATTGTTTTATTATCTATTAAATATATATAATGAACTATCGTTTCATACAGTGAGTGTGTTATAATGAGGAAAAAAAACAAGTTTCTCAGAATGATGATTCTTTCCACTGGAAGGGCCATGATTTTCTAAAAATATAAATTTTCATTAATTTTAATGGCCATATTCAGACATAGGTACAAGTAATATAAAATTGATTTAATTTTATACATATATATGATAAATATTTTGCTTATATATGGATGAAACATATACATTATCTAAACGATAGGCAGAGAACGAGAGAACGTATGATATTTCTGAGCCGATAAGTTCCTTATCCATATTCTTGACTTTATTAAGTAAAGTAAAGTCGAAAAATAAAAAGTGATATAAACTAACGGTATGTTAATAATTGATAATCGGGTAGGTAGCGGAAAATTACGGGAGGGATTTAAAGGGACAAATTGTTAGGTATTAATTTATGTAGGTTATGCCGCAACGGTTGATAATAATTTTTGTTTTTGTATACAAAATGTTTTCATGCGACACTGTTACTGATATTAAAACACCTAAAGTATGCATATATGGTTATATTTGAGTAAGTGTTCCAATTTCATAAATGTAAATATTTATTTTTATTTTGTTTTATGGGAGACATTGAAGGAAAGCTAGATAGTTATAGAATATAAATAAAATACCTTACATATTACAGTTAAGAATAAAATAGTTTTTTTTTAATTGTAGGTTACATAATGAATATTATAAATAGTATTAAATATTATTATATTATAAGATATTGAAGTTAATAACTGAAATGTTTGCATCTGCAGTATGGCTGTATATAAATTGTAACATTTAAATAATAGGATATAATATTATATAAAACGAAATTAATAATCCACTTATACAGGAAACTACAATATAGTCATGTAGTATGGGATTATTTTAACATTTTTACACAAATATTCTTTCTAAATTTAATTATAAAATAACTGCGATAAACTCGTCAGGTGAAATATTTCATATTTAGCTTATAGATAAAGAAACCTATTATTTGTGCCTGTTTGAGTCATGATGTAAACGTGTAAGTGAACTTGATAGTTCACGAATATTGAACTTGCCTATAATACTTATCGCACAATATATTATGAAGGCACAAAATGGTCAATATGGATTTTATTTATTTAACTATGTGCATAAAAGAGCTACTATTTACCAATTTTGTAAATTTTAAACATCACCTGTCCAAATGGAACGGGCAAAAAGTTACATACTTTATGAACTGGGAAATATTACACATTTAGGGCGTAACGCTATCAATATATATTATACTTTAATTGAACTATAGTAGGAACATACCTATTATAATACACTTATTTTATATTATGTTATATCAATACGAGTATTTAAATAATTGTGTTTTTTTTTGTAAACTTTTCGAACTGTATGCATTATTGTATTAATTTAAATATATTTCACAAATTTGTTACAAAAAATAAGGTGATCCGTTTAAGAATTTATGCTCATTAATGTGGAAACTTATAACTTATTTCCAATGACATAAAATTCTTAAAAAAAATCAAAACTTTTCGAAATAATCAGTGTAGAAAGTTAATTGTTAACCATTGTATTGTTAATACGAAAAATAAAAGGTTTTTAATTTTAATTTTTAATTTACATAGGTACTTAATTAGTTATAAATTATAAACTATGACTTATAGTCAGTGTCGGACTGGCTCGAAAAGGCCCAGTCGGCGATTTGGAAAAAAGGACCCCCAACAGGCAAATAGAAAATGTTATATTTAGCCCAGAATAAAATACGTACCTAACTAAAATTCAATCATTCGATATATTAACTGGTTTTACTTTATTTTCATTATAGAATTTATATTGAGTTTATTCTGAAATACTAAGACATTTTCTACAGACCCAAAGTAAATTTACTACAAGAGACCCATCAGACTGTTTTTATTACCAGACAGGGTATATCCCATCTATCCAGGTATCCAACTCCCAAATTACGCCACTGGGGCTTAGCCCTTACACTGGCTACATCACCTGTGACATCAAACATTATAAAGAAAAACACCGATTCAAATTATGTCAAATTGTGCACGAGTACAATACTTAATATCAAAATATATAATAATTAATAATTCAGTTAAAATCAGTGATAATGCGAATACTAAGTCATACTCATACCGTCTTACAAATATATACAACATAGCAAAAAATTGTTTTGCGCGGGAAGGAACCGAGAACGCTACAGTCATAACTAAGAAACGAAATTTTTACCACATAAAAAAAGAACTTTGGCTGTGCAATATCGTTTTTATTTTTTCGTTATTGGAACTTCAAAAAAAGTTATTAAAGTTTGAAAAACACAAATAATAATGGATTTTAAAACAATAGAATAGGAACTTTTTTCGTATAAGTGATATCAAAAAAATAAAAACGATATTGTACAACCAAAGTTCTCCTTTATAAGCGGTGAACATTTTGTTTCTTCTTTATCATTGTAGCCTTCTCGGTTCTTTGCCGTGCCAAAACGTTTTTGCTATGCTATTGCTAAGCCGTACGTGTGTTAGGCGGAGACAACATATACGGGTGCGACGACTTAAAGGCCACAACAATTTTACACTATTTATAATCAATGATATATATTTGTATACAGACAGCTATTAAATTCGTAGAATTACAATGCCATTATTTTAATAATTATTGAGAATTTCTCAAGATTGTAATCAAAAATACGTTTTCTGATTTCAAAAAAAAAATGTTTATTTCGTATTTCTATTTACTCTAAACGAAAAATAATTATATTAATAGGCACAAAATCAGGGGCCCCTAATTACCATAATTTGATGGTAGTAAACAACTTGAAAAAGTTCAACGTAAATTTTTGAAATTTGCTGCTTTTGCATTATGTATTGAATGTCAACCCCATGAGTATCAACCTGTATTACAGTGCCTCCATTTGTCTACCTTATGTGACAGGAGGAAACAGGCTAATCTTACGTTCCTTACTAAACCAATAAATGGTCAAGTTGATTCCCCTGCCCTTCCATATAAACTTAATTTCAGAGTTCCAAGTTTTTACTCCAGATACTCCTTCCCTTTCCAAATTCCTGTTAGCCGCTGTAACTATTTAGTAAATCGTCCTATTGTTCTTATGACGAAACTAGCAAATGAGGACCCACTATTCCGGAATGCTTGGCAATAAATTATTATCTTTTTTTTTTTTCTTGATTTTTTCTTTTTTAATATTTTAATTGTATTTTGTAATTTATGCAACGTTCTCTTAGTTATTATGTTATTACTAATTATGTCTATTTGCTCTATATCCTAATTATATATTTGTATTTTTGTAATTTATGTAACTTTCCTTACTTTATATACATTCTATGTAATTGGGCACGTCCCGTATTTCAATAAATAAATAAAAAAGCCGGGGCCCCGTCCGCAATTGCGGACTAGCGGTCCAGGCTAGTCCGACTCTGCTTATAGTAAATTATTCATGCAAAAATACTTAAAAACATCGAAACCATTTAAAACCACACTTAGATACAAATATAAGTGCATTGTACATTTTATATTATAAAAAAATAAGAAAAATAAAGTTTTTAATTTTTAATTTACATAAGCAGGTAATATTACATTAATAACATTAAACATATTTTATAATTCATAAAAAAATACTTAAAAATACCGATACCATTTAAAATCACTCTTAGATATGAACATATTATGCACATTTTAGGTTCAAACTTTTAGTTTTTAGATTTAAATAAATTACTTACCTATGATTTACTTTTTATACGCACATCTCACTAATATTGTATTATATGTACATAATAAATGTTTTAGGCCTTTGTACACGTTTCCACTGCGTATTGTAATTGCAACCGACAAGATGTTGAAGAACATTTATATCCCATTCCTGCAGACCCAGAACAAATTATTCAATGTGTTGATTGTCTTGATGAAAATCTTCTGGAATCTATAACACCAAAGTAAGTTTACTATTATACAGTTTAAGACTTATATTATATAAATAATACTAATATTATGATTCTTTTGACTCGAACATTTTATAAAAAATCTGTTGTGACGTGCTGTCGATATTAAAAAAAAAGTGGTACCTACCTATATTATTTTGACATTATGTAATTTTCTCCACAAGGCATTTATGATACGTATGATCACATTTGTGGACTCTATAAGTTCAGCGACTGACTATTGATAATCCTAGCCAAAATCACACTGAAATTACGACTGAAGTCAATAATGTAGGAGATATAATATTATAATATATCTAATAATACACAATTGATAAGTAAAATGTTACGCTGAGACCACGGTCCTAGAAGATAAGGTCGGACAACTATACATTATCAGCATTCCGCTTATGAGGCAAATCCATTTCAAAATTTGGCCGTTACACAATTGAGCGCTGCCCTGCAGACTTTTTTTGAGGTTATGGCATTATAGTATTACACAAGTTTAAAATAACCTTAGACTATACAAACTAGCTAGTTTATTATAAACCACCTAGTTTATATGGTCGAAGAAATTAATATAATAATATAGTCCCTAAAAATAACCCCGAACGCCATATAAATATTGTTATTAACCTCAAAATAAGTCTAACCAGCAGCGCTTTTGCGGCAACTTGGGAAATGTTTTTGCCTCTTTAAGCGGAAATATTGTAATAGGCGGGATGGTGGGAAGTTGTCCGACCTTATCTTCTAAGACCGTGGCTGAGACCAGACAGTTACTAACTGTTGTGTACCAATTGAGTGACTGTCTATAAATAAGACGTAAACTGTGCCGCGTGTTAATATTTTATTGTAGTTATTATATTATTAATTCATAATTCCTAATGGACAAAATAAAAATGATTGAGACATCATGTGGAGGTAAAACGTTTATTATAAGACGTACACGAAAAAACAATGAAGTGAGATCGGCTTGTGTTGAAATCTTCATTTAAAATAATCTTGACGATTAATAATGAATAAAATTATAAAAATGAAGGATAATAAAATTAAACAATATATAGGTATCTATGAAGCTTACAAATAAAGATATATAGGTAATAAATTAATAATTATTTGACATACTATATTAAATATTTGCAGTTATTTATTCTATAATCACTAATAAATTTCCAACTCCAGGATAAAATAGTTTGAATAAAAATTTTATTTAATTTTTAATGATGTCCCAAACCTGAGAAGAAAATGTCTTGGATTATAATTTATATTAACAGTTGTAATTTAATGTACACGATTTGAATACTTTTAAGTATATATTTAAGTATATTTGTGAGTCCAAGATATTTTTGCATGTATAACAATTATGAAATAGGTATTTTATAAATGTAAACGGCATCGTCAGACGTCTATAATATCTTGAATTATGATGGAATGAGTAATATCTAGAGTAAATACACGAGAAGTTCAAAATATATTTAGAAAAGTAAATTATTTTAATAGTATAGTTCTATACATAATCGTTGCATTCTAACGAGTAAAGAATGTTGAAGAATCGTTTAAATTACTTAGATACATTAAGAATGTATATTAAATAAAATTAATAAATACCTTTGTAAATAACTGCGCAAATAAATTTGCTAAAACTTGTCTGGTATCTTATAAATATCTACTTGGAATTCTATAGATTAACTATTTATATTGATAAAAGGCAATGTGTGTATGTGTGTGTGTGTGTGTTCCAAGTATATCGCTGCCATGATTGTTCTGAAATTTGGTATATACCTAATTAATATAATAGGTATGTAATCCCAAACCCGGGGATGTTCACCTCGAATCCAATTTTTTTAATTTAGCGTTTTAAAGAAGTGCTCACACAGGCATTTGTTGGATCACAAAAAAAAGAAAATTATTTTATTGTTATAAGGTTTGCATTGGCTATAGAAAATAAAAAAGCTATTATCACTGAATATAATTTTATATTTGTTAAAAACCACCTAAATGAATGTGTAAAATGTGTGTAGGCATACTTAGTTTACATATAACGGAGTTTGGATATGGTAAATCCACTGCTTGCATTATTTAATTTGAGCACCGTATAAGACCGGCTATAACTAATAAATATACCTAGGTACTATATAAAATAAAAGACCTAAAATAAACAACCTTTATACAAATCCACTGTTTTGGACCGATTTTCATAAATTTTTCGTCGATAGATTCAGCAAGGTTGGTCTGAAACTACATTTTATTACTTACTTTTTAATTTTCAACACATAAATATTGAGTATAGTTTAATTGTGAAAAACTTACATTTTAAAGAAGGGCTCTTACAAAATTCAAAAAACAAGAAAAAGGGATTCGTTGGCTCACAATAAACGAATATATTTTAATTCTTATACGGTAGCCATTGGTTAAATAAAATAAAATAGTTATTATAATTGGATGTAATTTTAGATCTGTATTTGAAATTAGGTCAAAACATCTCAATTAATCAATGGCGTAGCCAGGAATTTTGTATGGGGGGGGGGGGGGGCTAAGTCTCACAAAAAAAAAACACAAAATACAAATATAAATACAATATGTCTTTTGTTGTACACTTTTTATTTTTTTATTAATCTTTATATAATTCTAAGGTAGAGTCAGTCAATGGGGGGCATAGTCCCCTTAGCCCCCCTCCTGGCTACGCCACTGCAAATAAATATGCTGAATATGCTGAAAATCTGTACTTCTTAAATATAACGTAATTATATGAAAGGGTAAATACATGGAAATTTAATTTTTCACAAGCAACGCCGCACAGGGAACAGCTAGGTAATTTAAAATAAACAATATTAATAGCATACCTTGTTCCATAAAAACGTTGAATATGTATAATTTATGACTTTTTTCTTAAATATACAGAGTATAACAGGAAGACCTTAAAAAAAATGATGCTATTTAAACGTTAGACAAAATTTGTTAAAATTATATGATTAGTAAATAATTTAAGAAATATATTACGTTCCAAATTTAAAAAGTAGGTATTGATATTTTAAAAATGTCTAAAAAATAAACTACTTGACTTAGATAAATGTTTTTTCCATCAAAATTATAATCAGATTCACAAAACTTGACAATTGAATTGGCTGTTTTGAATTTATCCAAAAAATTTTTATTTTCAGTATTAAAAAATAAAAATATTTTTTTTCTGCATTATACGTGTAACGCGAGTGAATATAAATTATATATAAAAAAATTTTAAAAATATTGATTAGAACAAAAGTTATTTCATCTGTCAGGTCTTCCTGTTACACCATGTATAATATACTAGCTGACCCCGTGTACTTCGTTGCCCATTAAAAGTGCCAACTCTATGTGACTCTAACTTTGATAATTGAAAGCCTCAAGAGTCAAGATATTAATGTTTAGGCTCTACGTTGATCAGCCAGTGAGTCAACCTGCAGGACATGTTTGATTATATTATATTATTATACCTAATTTATAGCCATCCCGTCCGGTGTTGACTGCGTGTGAGACTAGCCTGTATTCATGCGAGTAGTATATTATCAGTTGGCAATCTACCTAATAATTTAACTCTAAAATATCAAGGTTATACCAAGTTTATCGTTTTTACCTAATACAACAGATGAAAAATACTAAGTTGTGAAATCTAAAAAATAAATTGCGGTGCATGTTTAGTATAAAATATTATATAATTTATATTATACATGCGTAAAACACCACAATAAACATAAATATTTAAAAAAATATATATTTGAGAAATTCTCTTTCTTCAAAATAACAAGCGCTTTAATATTAAAAATAATGTGTATGTATTAAACAATTAAAATAAATAATAAGAAAAAAGACGTGCGTATAGTAGCTAATCGTACATCTATTAAACTGGACAACTAATTGGACATTATACGGGGTGGACAGCTTTATTCGTTTATTTGTATTGTGCATGTTAGCTGTAACTACGGTATTGACATTTCTGTGAATTGGACCTTATTATTGTATATTTCGGATTGTAAGACATTATATTGTCAGATGGACGATTTCAAATTAGACTTTTCTTCAATAGTCCATCCAAACTGTTTTTAAGTGACTAATTAAATTATAAACGTCAATCAGATTAGTTGAAAAAACAATTATTTCCCAAATCTGTAGTTAGTGTAAATATAGGTATACGGCCAACGATATTTTAAACTAAAATAAGCTGCTAAAGCTGCGCATAGACCGGAGTTGGCAGACTCATGTTTCAGTTCGTTCGTTCGCTCTCTTGTTTAAATTACTTTAAAATTGTACAACAGTTGTCAATTGGATTTACGGCCAGAGAAACTTATATTGAACAGATATAAATAATATCGTAATTTTATTTAAGTATTATCTAATCAGTTTCCGAATTCATAAAGTATGACATTACATTTTTGGGATTTTTATCTACGTTTAGTCGCACATGATGTCATGGATAATCAAAATAACTATAATTTGTGTATCAAAAAAGTTAAAAAAATTTTCCACATGCAAAATGGGAACTTTTATACAAGAGGTTATTATAATTAGAATTAACTATATATTTAACTATTAAGATAATTAAAAAGTAAAAACACCCACCAAATCTAAAACTTAAGAGTGCCGGGGGTGTTAAAGATGTGAATAACTAATCGATAAAATAGTATAATACGCACACACAGAAGTACATTACCTATGCATAACTATATTTTTACTTATATACGATTTTTAGTCAAATTGTCTTATCTTCCGTAGGTACCTGCTTTGCAAATTAATTGTATACATTTTTCATGTATCTCATAATTATAATTTTATTTGAAAAATATATTTTAGTAGCAAAATAAAATTATGGTAACACGGCGTTATGAATAGGCTATTTACCTGCACAACTGCCTATGGACTAATTGTTCAGGTATATCAAAGAGTGTGGTCACTAAAGACGACAGCCGATTCTAGAGAAACATTTACAACTATTTAAAAATCAAACTATATGGTTTGAAGTTTTGGGATTGCCAATTTTTAACCTTTAATAGTTTATTGACACATTAAAACGTCGATACATTGAGCAAAAGCATTCAAGTAATTTTAAATGGCAAATATTTTTACACTCAAAAAGAAGGTTTATACCTATAGAACTTAGGTATTTTTCACAACTGTATGTACAAAGACAAGTTAGTTTTCAAAAAAGCGTAAAATCATTAAATAAAAAATAGTAATACCTACAACTAATGACAAAATTCGTAAAATTACAAGGCATGAAAGTAATATATTTATATACATAATATGATGCTACTTAAACGTATAACGTATTTCAAAAATCGTAAAAATTGTATGGTTAAGAAATATATTTGTGTCAGTTAACGAATGTAACTTTAGAGAGATTTTTAAATTTAGAGGCAAAGCTAAAGATCTGAAAATACTTTTTAAAAAGCTACATACACGATAGGTACATAAATAAAACCACAAAGAACAAGTTTATTGATTCATATTGCGAAAAAAAATTCCGCTTTCGTAAGAGGTCCAATTACGGCAAATATGGGGTATAGATCCTCGTGAACCTTTTAGATTTTGAGCAAAGAAAATAATACTTGCCTATGTGATTTTTTTTAAAAATATTGTTAAATAATTGCATTAACACATCGAGTTTGTTGACTGATTATTTATTTTATTATATTTATTTTATTGTAGTATCTCACGGCGCATACGATATAAAAATACGCCGTATTATTATAAATAACTTATGTATATTGATTATTTGAGTCACAAACAATTTGGGAAAAGTATTAAGAGGATGCTACTGTGCTACACCGAAGTTTTTTGTCTCTGTTTTACAATTGCGTAACATAGCTAACTCCACACTGAGCCGATGACGTTTACCTCCATTAGTTTAAAAATTAGAGTGAACTTAAACCTTATACAATTTAAAGGTAAAATTTTAATCTAGGGCAACTCAATATCTCATAGTTTTTTGTTATATTTTAATTTTAAACTAGTTATGAGTATTTTAAGATGTACAAACAATTAAAAATTTTAAAATATTCATAACCCGCTATAAAATTAAAGTATAATAAAAAGCCAATGAGGTACTCTAAATAATAATCTTACCTTTAAATTTTATAATAAATCAATTAACTCTAATTTTTAAACTAACGGAGCTAAACGTGATCTGCTGTCCGTAAAATTTGCTATGTTACGCGCACTTGTAAGACGGAGACAACAAACGTCTGTGTAGCGTCCTCTTAAGGAACTATTATTAGGTACATTAATAATTCTTGAACGCTGATAGCTATATTGCTGTAAATACATTAGTTGTTTAAATTTCAAACAGCATAATACTGTTATTGAAATAATTTCAATTTTAAAAGTTTTAATAATTCACAAGTGAACAAATTTCCAACCATAACACTTTGGCACCCCCGAAATACTGGCGCCCGAGGCAGTTGTAGCCGGCGCCCCCCTAAATTCGGCCCCGATTAGGTAGATAGTTTTATTCAATAAGATTGTTTTTATAGCATACTTTTTTATGAAACTTTAGGTGGGTCTAAAGTCCATTTACAAATTTGGTGAGGAATGTTCACAAATCGCTTTAAATTAATACAAAATATGAACAGTTTTTATTTTGAATATTATTGCATATATTTATTATAATGAATATAATAACATATCTTTATTCTTAAGTCTTAACTATAAACATAAAAAATGCGTGTTTTATGTTATATTTAAACTAAAGTAGTGTAAAAAGCTGATACCACGCAATATCTTACGCTCCAAAT
This sequence comes from Acyrthosiphon pisum, assembly GCF_005508785.2. Taxonomy (NCBI): domain Eukaryota; kingdom Metazoa; phylum Arthropoda; class Insecta; order Hemiptera; family Aphididae; genus Acyrthosiphon; species Acyrthosiphon pisum. The sequence continues at coordinate 2,812,147 of NC_042493.1, read as the reverse complement.
TTAATTTAATAAAATCAGTATTATTATTCCTTTAAAGAAATAAATGATAAAATGTATAAAATATGTTTTGGATTTATTTAGGTAAAAAACTAACAAAAATAGCTTACATAAAAAGTAATTTTATTCAATATATTTAAAATTATAAAATGCTTCTCTATCACTTAATGATGATTTGGAAATTATTGGTAGATTCGTTTTATATTTTATAATAAGTTTATTGTATATCTTAACATATTTTAACATATTTTAACAAAATGAAATGCATATTTTACTGTTGTACACACCCTAGCCCTAGTCATAAGATATATTGATGATATAACAATTAGATAGGATTTTGTTTAATGTTTATTTTATGCATTTTACGTAGTTCAAATTATTCAACTGAATAGTAATAATGATAAATTAAGTTATTATAAAGAAGAATATGGTGATCGTTCAATGGAAAATAATAAAAGTACATAGCACAAATGTTAATTAGTGGAAAAATTCTAGGGAAAAGTTTTTAAAATCAATTAATAGAAATAGGTTAACAAGTCTACATGCGTCTACAAGTGTGTTGGTACTGATTTTTATGGCTACACTATGTGGCATCAAGAGTTTTTAGAGCTGTAGCCTGTAGTTGAATTTATAACATAAGCTATAATTATTCTCTGAATATTCCAATTTTAAAATCATGTCAACTTCAAAGTATACGAAATTTAATGGAAATTATTAAAGAGGTTTTTAGTAGTTTTAAATAATATATTTTCCTCTACCTATAGCAAACCGGATTGTGAGAAACGAATTGTTTTTAGAGACACAAATAAGGTACTAGTTTTTTAAAAGATATGCCAAAGATGATTAATGTATTAACTGAAATAAAATATCATAGTAAGATTTCAAAAACCCTGGAAAAGCGAAAAAAAACTCACACCTAATTGCTATTTTTTGTTTTACACACATTTTCTTAAATACACTAATCCTCTTTGGAGCATTAAAAAAAAAGTTGTTTGAAACAGTAGCATATACTACTGATTCCTTACATGATAAATTCATTAATAATATTATAAACATATTTAAACACAACTTTAAATCATTTGAAGAGATTTATATATTACCGAAATAGAATTGTGTATGACCATAGTACTATTATATAAACAATAAAATATATATTTAAATCGTATAATCTACCTTAGTAAATAATAATGTAGAATAGATTTACAGAACGGTGATATTCATTCCTTTATTAGACAATGTTTTTGATGATTTAAAAACACGTTCTCACAACATGAGTTAAAATTATTTCAGTTGTCATTAACAACACTAAATTACCATAAAAAAGAAACTGATAAAATAAACCAGTTACCGATGGTTTTCAAAAATTACATTATAAAAACTAAATTTTCTCCCGGCTTTCAATTGCTCGGGGAATATTATATTTGGAGGGAATAGAAGACATCAAAATAATTCATCATTCAAGCTGTTTACGGACATATTCAGTTAAAATTTTTTTTTAGTTTTTTTTTCCAGTAAAATCAATAAAATTTTATTTGTTGGGTCTAAAAAGCTTGTTATAAGACTTTATATAGTTGAAATAAAGCTTGTTACAATTACAGTTGAAAAATATTTAAAATACTTTAAAATTTTTTTTTTTATAAGCATTTAAAGTTCGAATTTTGACAAAAGGTGTAAAAAACTAAAAATGTGCAAATTATTTTGAGTTAGAAATTAATAAACATTTAACACAAGATTCAAGTATAAAACTAAAAAACATAATTTTGCAGTTAAAAATGTATAAAATGCTTAACTTTTATAGCTAAGGATTGAACATTTCAAACTAAGTTCCGAATAAGTAGGTTATTCTGTAACCAAACAATTTAAAAAATATATAAACACAGGTTTTTTATAGTTATTTTAAGTTCAAATTCGGTCAAAATTACATATTAAATAACTAATAACTAGCTGAACCCGTGCACTTCGTTGCCCATTAAGTGTACCAACTATATGTGACTCAAACTTTGTTCAATTCGTTATTAAATATTCGGTGATGGTTTCAAAATCAATCTTAACTTTTCCATTGCCCGGAATAAAAATTCTGATTCGCAGCAGTACCTAAATTATCAGGTAGACAATCTACCTGCGGTAGATCACGGACCCCGTGCTGTATGTACGTTAGTGTATGATTTAACTCTAAAGTATCAAAGTTATACCAAGTTTGTCGTATTCTACCTATGGTGGATTGATATAATCAATTAATACAAAATCCTAACCTAACCTAAACGTACAAAATTAGATGAATAAACGCAAACGCATACAAAAAAATTCATTCAAATCGGTCTAACCATTTAGGAGGAGTTCAGTCACAACACACGTAGGTACAGTAGAATTATTGCGCATAGCAACACATTCTGCGATTCTTTTTTATATTATATGAAATCAACAAACATGCCCGATTAACCAATAGCAACCAATATAATATAATGCACTGTTGCGCCACAGGTGTATTTTTGACATACAGATTTGAGATTTCCTACCTTTTCGGTGGATTTTCCTAAAATTTTATTTCGTAAAAACCTTTACCTGGCAGTTACGAACATCTTAAAAAAAATTTGAGGCAAATCGGACCAGTTGTTCTCGATTGATGAATTGTTATACATTTTTGTCTCCATTTTTATTTATATAGATAAAGATTTTAGTTATTTTTTTGTAGTTTTATGATATCAATTCAATTTACCGGCTACCATATTAATAATAAGTAATAACAGTAGGTATAAATAAAATATAAAACACCCACACTGACAAACCATCTCTTCTCAGAATCGTTTTTCGTATTTAATGATATTATATCTTTGAAATGACTAATTTTTTAATAAATGTTTAATAAAATTATTTATATAATATAGTAATTATAAAAAGTAAAATAATAACATCCCATGAGCAATAAAAGAAAATTACCTACCTATTAATGCCATATCTTATTGCTGCTTATTACAACAAAAATGTAAATAATTTATTAAGTTTGCTGTAGAAAACAAGACTACGATGATTTGTGGTTTCTCGTAATAGTTTCGTATTTATAATATATTATATAATATATATTTTATGAGTCCAAAGATATACTCCATGTCGATTATCCTGGTCCGATTAGTGATCAGGAAAATTTCTGTTGAGCCATTTTTTTCTTGGTGGGGGTGGGGCATATTTCATAGCTCCAAAGATTAAATAAATTATTTATATTGAAAATTAAAATAGGTAATTAAACATAGTTAAAATATAGAAGATAATTATTACGTTTTTTAGTGATTCACCAAGTATAATCGGTACCATTTTTATATTCTGAGTCGAACGATGAATGTATTGATTTTACAATGTGTGTTTTATTTTTATTTTTGTCTGTGTACACGATAAGTATTCGAAATAATGCTTCGATTATCAACTTCAGTATCTTGTTCAATTGGAAAGTGAATATCGTTGGTGCATTGGGGAGGTCAAAATTTAAAATTCCCAGTAATTTTCAAAAGCGCCGTAAAAAACAAAAGAAAAATTAAGGTAAAACGGGAATTTTTACGCAAAATCGATTTTTCACAAAATCGAATTTGGTTTTTGGTGTAACTTTAAAACAAATGACCGTAGATACATGAAATTTTCAATGGTTGTTTATATTTCCATTTTCTTCGATAACAGAGCTCAAAATATTTTGACTCTTTACCGACATTGTCAGTTTTCATTTTTTTTAAGTTTTTTTTCTAAAAATATCAATAACATTTTATTTGTTGATTAAAAAAGCTTGAAAATTTAATAAAAGGCTCCTAGTATATTGTTTCAAAAGCAGATGAAAAATATTAAAAATCCTTAGTCACAGTTTTTTTTTTTTTGTAAGCATTTAAAGTTCAAAAATTGACAAAATATGGAAAAATCACGAAAAT
>NC_042493.1:2804966-2808118 GCF_005508785.2 Acyrthosiphon pisum | reverse complement strand
AAAATTATAAAATGTTCAACTTTTGTATCTAAGAATTGAAAATTTAAAACAAGATTCCACGTACTAAGTAATTAATTCTGTTACCAAAAAATCTAAAAAATACATTTACACAGTTTATTTTTATAGTCATTTTAAGTACAAATTTGGATGAAATGACATATTAAAAATCTAGAATAACTATTTTAGTTATTTTGTTGTGATTGTATAATATTATTCTTGGGTATACTTTGTGTATTTTTTATTAAAATTATAAATTCTGATCTTTGGAATTTATAAGACGTATACTTGAGGACTATATTTTCAATAATTAATTTTTTTATAGGTACTGCCCATTTCATATGATACCTACACACTCCTTTTTCCAAATGGCAATTGACAACCAATCTTTTTTACTGTAATTTGTTAAGCAAATTATTTTTTTGAATATGTTGATATATCTAAATCAAAATTATGAGTTATTAGTTTATATACATAATATATATATAGATACTTTGGATAATACTCAATAATAGTCTTTAAAAATTATTTTACAAAATCGTTAATTGGATTTTATATTGAATCTATTATCTATAATATTTATTACTCTCCGGACAATTTTTACCAATTATAAAATGTTGATAGATTAATACTAATTAGTAATTACTATAATTTTTCAATCATCATAGCCCTAAACCTTTATTATCATTAGCACATACAATTTAATACTAAACTCGAAAAATTACTCGATCAAATTTTGATTTAGATACATAGACATTTTCTATAAAGTTATCTGCTTAATAATTTAAAGAAAAGGGGAATTTCATTTGAAAAAAAGAAGTTGGAACTACTTTACAGGAGTACAACACTTTTTAAATATTTTGAAAATGTAAATACGTATTTGAAAATATATACTTTATGTAGTTATACCTTTTCAAATTGGAATTTAAACTGATTATTTATTAAAGGAAATACAGGGGGTATCATGTTTGTGATAATGTAATATAATATTATCAATCCACGTCAAATCCCACGGGACATTAGTTAAAATTTCTCTCTTAATTAGGCTTTTTCTATACAGTTTGGAGAATAAATACGAAGTATACATTCATTAAATTAAAAATACTGACAAGTAAAAATAATGAGTTGCAGTTTAAATTAATGAAAACTGTTAATGAAATCATTAGACTGAATATGTAGGTACCTACTCACTACTCGTACAGATGGTTAAGATATGAATTGTAATTAAAACCTGTAAAATGTATTTATAATATACAGTATACACAATCTATGTTATTACTGCTATTGAGTATTTATTACTACCTATGTATTTAGGCTGTCGTTTAGAGATTTGTGAACTCAATTTCAGCTCTAAAACCCAATGAATTACGGCGATATGAGTTGAAACGACAAAATCGTGATCGACATTACGTATAGGTACTTACTGTTTGAATCAAACAAATCAGGCTAAGAAATTGAATTCATTGTTTTAATGTTATAACTGAGTTAAATTAAATACTTTATGCGAACTATGATGCGTAAAGGGGTGCATCTGGCTGCAGTCGTGCGTTTGCTGCACTAACCACATCGATATCACTTCAGATGGCAGGTCAGGGTAGAGTTTGGCCTCTACGCAAAGTCCTATAGACCATGGACATATTTGTGATCAGATTAACATCATTGATTGGATTTAAAGGAATTTCTTCTAATACAATACCAAATTACTAATACAGTACAAATACACACACCTACACTAGAGGAACAATTTAGCATAATTAAAACGAGAATTACATCGATTTTTGTGATGTGTAAAAACTCAGTTTTCATCTTGTAAAGCTGACTTACTAAACGCTTATTTTTAGATTCTGAGCAGAGCGATGAATGTGTTGTTGATTTTATAATGATGTGTATTTTTATTATTTTTTTTGTCTGTCATCTCCGTTTGGGACAGTAAAAACTGCATCGATTTTTTTCAATGGTATCTTGTTTGATGGGAATCTATTTGGTGCATTCGGGAGATAAAAATTAAAAATTCTCAATAGTTTTCAAAAGCGCAGGAAAAACAAAACAAAAATTAAGGGAAAACGGTAATTCTAACACAAAACCGGGTTCCGACCAAATTGATTTTGTTTTTGATGTACCTAACTCTAAAAAAAATTACCGTAGCTACATGAAATGTCCATTGAATTGTTTATATAAGCATTTTCTAAACACGATAAAATATTTTGACTTGTTTTGAGCTGTTTACGGACATATTCAGTTTTTAATTTTTTTTATATTCGTTGGGTCAAAAAGCTTGAAAATGTAATACATTGCTCCTAATATATTATTACAATGACAGTTGAAAAACATTGGACATTCACACGGTTTCTCAAGTAGCGATTTTCTTATTTTGATGTAATTCAAAAACAAATTACTGTAGATATGTTAAATTTACACCATAATATGTTAATTTTATCAATTCCTATAGTTACTTGATAAAATGTTCAAAATATTTTGACTGTTTTCAAACTGTTTAGTGACATTTTAAATTTTCAACTTTTTTAGTTTTTTTCTGTTGTAATTTTACAATATTAATTCAACTTACAGGCTATAATAAAATATAATAACAATATAAAATATCTAGACTGACTGATCTCCGATCAAAATAATTTTTCCTACACAATGATATTACATCATTCAATTCAAATTTAGTACCATACATTATAGTATTATACAGTGACCCACTTGTAACCTACTGTACAGCAGAGCGAGATCCACTTACATGCTTTATTTTTTATTAAAATTACGCTACTAAATAAGAGTTATAAGTACATCGAAAAAATAAAAACGATATTGTACATTCGAATTTTCCCTTTATACTTTTTTCAATATTAAAGAATTTGATTATTACCTACCAATCTACAACTTAACTAGTTAAGTTTCTTTGACCAAACTACCTAGGTGTACTTTAATTATTTACAGCATATATATATAATAGGTGCATTTAATATTTATAATTATTTAACAATATTATTATGTGGTTTAATACCTAATTATCTAATTAAAAAAATATGTACACCATAGGCGTGCGCAGACTTTTTTCGCAGGGTATGCCGGTATTTTTAAACATATTTAGCTCAATACAAAAAATAACTCCCCAAAAACTCTTAATACGTACAAATAATTTGCCATAT
>NC_042493.1:2796162-2803995 GCF_005508785.2 Acyrthosiphon pisum | reverse complement strand
CCCCCCCCCCCCCCTGTAAATACAACACTGTTTCTAGGTACCTGTGATGATTATGAAAATATAATTATGAAATCAAATTAATATTTGACTCCCAATATTTTATTATAAGAAAATAATATAAAAAAATATTCAAAATATTGAAATTATTGAACTAAGATACGGTAGGTTCATGATTCTAATTTATTATCAAAACATTTACAACTAAAAACTATATGGTTATAATAACCCTGCAGGGGATGCCATGGCATACCTGGCATCCCCCCTGCGCACGCCTATGATGTACACCTAATGTTTTCCTAATAACATTTAGATATTTACGATTTAGACATTCAGTACAGATATTAGATGGATATTGTAATTGTTAATGCATGTTAATACATACAGAAATCCATGAGCATTTAATTAAAGCTGATTTTTAAAATTCTAAACTCAATGATGACATTAATATGTTTTATACTTAAAATAGACGTAATTAAAATAATAAAAATATTAATAGAAATAAATATTTCGATAAAATATAACAACCGTGCAACATTATATTATATTACATTTGGATTTAGTGATCAAGTGAACCGTTTTGGTTTTGTTTTTCAGGATTATCAAAGGATGGCCAAACACATACACGTTTACGAAAGCATTAGCGGAAAAAATGTTGTTACTACTAGGTGATGGATTACCCATAGTAATCGTCAGACCTTCAATAGGTGAGTTTCAGTTGACATTAGGACAGGGAATTGTAATATATTATATTGTGTACATGATGAGAGTTTGTACCTACTAATAAAATACATCACCTATTTCAAATCACGCATCGCACTTAATTATTTATTTCTATTTTTTTTTTTATTTATTGCATTTTTTGTTTTTTTTTGTACGAACACAGTTACGGCATCGTGGAGAGAACCGATATTAGGATGGGTAGACAATTTAAATGGGCCGACGGGTCTGCTGGCTGGCGCCGGCAAAGGGGTTCTGAGGACACTGCTGTGTCACAAGGACTTGATTGCTGACCTGGTCCCAGTAGATATATGTATCAACTTATTAATATCGGCTGCCTGGTACACGGCCACCAATAGGTAACATATTTTACTATGACATGATCAGCTTTAGTTTTCGTAAACGTGAAATCCAAAATACATTTCATTGAACATAAATAAACCGATGACGTGATTTGCATGAATTCAAGTTAATGGATTTTCCTAATAACGATAGTATACCTTTACAATTGTCCGTCGTATAAATCCCTGAAGTAAACAGACATATAAATATATATTAAAATTAAATTAAATGTATTATTATATTGTGTATACAAAATCTAATGTCAATTCAGATAAATACAAGTACACTCCTGCATAGACTACGACTGGCAATTGTATTATATGGTATTGTATTTCTATTGAGCCTTAAAATGTATAATTTATTTAGTCACGCACATTTTAGATTCTGAGCAAAGCGAGGAAATTATTGGTTTTACTTTAATGATGTTTAATTTTAATTTTTTTTTAAATTTAGTTCAAATAGCTTTTACTGTGAATACTTTTTTGGGTGAAATAGGGAGAAATAAAAATATATCATGATCTGTCTTTAAAGGTCAGAATTTGAGTCTGGACGGAACGTGATTTTTGGTTTTCTCATTAGTTTCTTTTACAGTAAAAATGTCAACAACAATCAAACATTTATAAAGAAATATCTCAACCATAAAGTTTTTTAACCAAGCTTCGCTCAGAAACGTTTTTTAATTGCAATGTATGTTTTTTTTATCTTAAATTTAATATCACTGCACACCATTATCCAACGCCGAGGTCAGCAATGTGGGATTAGTGTCCCAACACTTTTGGTAACGTATTTTGCATATGAGATTATATTTAGCACCGTTCCGCTCTGATTTTAATTTCTGCGTGCCTGCGTTATTAAATATTAATTTTTATTAATTTTAATTTTCAAAATAAATCACATTCTGCTAATTAGTTATTTAAGTAATTACTTTGAGTGGTTAACACTCTATCATTCAACAGTGGTTCTGAGTATACTCATATGTAGATGATACCTACTTTTAATATGCAAATTATGCCACCTTGCATCCTTCCTGTGGATCTCTGCATCTTCACTTCTCACATGCATTACATTAATACTGAAATGACCAGTACAATTGATTATCCCAAGTAATGTAATATTATATTAGTACCATTTGAAAACCACGATACTATATTAGATATCGACCACTAAATTGATAGATCCAATATATAGAAATAATATCCGTACTATGCTGTAGAGTTTAGACGGTCTAGTGTATATTACCTATAGTTAAAAATATAAGCCTATTTCAACTAAATATTTTTGTTTCATATATAAAATGCTTATTGTATTTAATGTGTATGTTACAATAATACAAGTACGACTTGTTAAAGTGTAAACTTATTTTTGGTCATCTATTTCAACACAAATATTGCATTCGTTTTGCCTCTTCTTTAATAATTATATTATAGCTTATAATATTATAACATTGTCTAAAAAATAATAGATAATATTATCATTTTTAATTAATACGAATCCTAGTCAAATTATACAATAATAATATTTTTTTTCATTTGAATTTACCTACTCATTAATTATAGCTTATGTTCTAGAACAATAAGTTCAATGTATTTATTAATATATTCATTTATAAAACGTATCAAATAAAAACGCTCACCTCACATACATCTCATTGTATAGATACTTTTATTTTAAAAACCTCATTCAAAAATCCACGTACAGATTATTAGTTCTTCATCTAATCGAAATTCAACTGGACACTTCTCACAGGGCTAACTGTCACTAAAAATAAAAAAATAATCTTATAATGGTTCCCAAAGGAATATTTTGAATTCACATGGCGACATTAATTTTTTTCAATAAAACGAAGAGCTAATCTCATTGACAAGAGTCTATACTAGTGGTTAATGGCAATTTTAGTACCTACCTCATAACAGCTATAATAATAATAATGTCAGCTCAAAATAATTTAAACATAATATGATGACTGCCCCACAAGATAATAATAGGTATAAAGGAATAATTAGTATTGAATCAATTATTTTAATCATAATTATTAATTAATATAATTGATGACTCCGTTCAAATCGTGGCTGGCAAGATATTGTACAGTTCGTAATATTTTGTAATCCGTATTTCGATTTGCCCTCAGGCCTCAGGTTAATTTTTACAGAAATTAATTTTTAATTTAGATCACTTTCTTAATATAGTATTTTTATATAATACACACATATACATATTTTTTAATATTTTTGACTTTCGGCAGGCCAAAGGGCATAGAAATCTATCATTGTACGTCAGGCACAACGAATCCGATATACTGGAAAGACATCGAACGGTTGGGCCATGAGTTCATACTGGAGAACCCATTTAGCGACATTTTGTGGTACCCTGGTGGCAGTTTCAAAAGCAACAGAGTCGTCAATTGTTTGTGTGTAGCAGCTTTTCAGATGGCACCTGCCTACATCATTGACGCGCTCGCCAAAATTACCGGTAGACAACCGAGGTAAGATTTCAGAAGTGCCTACGTATATTGCATGGATTACTGATGCAGATTGAATATACAACAATATTAACTGGGACAAACGTCTGTTTTTTTTTACCTATAAAACCATATAAATATAGGTCAATAGTGCACTATAGTAACTGTTATGGGTATTTATTTAAACATAATAGTGACTTACCCATAAAAAAAAAAAAAGAACATAAATCGTTATTGGTTGTACACGATGAAATCTATTATTCCATATAGCTACAGAATTTGATAATGCCATTGACGGTTAACAGAAAACGACAAGGGGTTCGTTTGACATCAACGCGTGTCAAGTTCACGTATTTCAGCGTCAGTGAGGGAATATTTGCTAGGTAGATGGTATCTCGACTATGGGCGACATTTTTTTTTACATTGTTAGTGAATTAATTGGTAAATTTTGAAAATTAAATGTTAATTTAAAAATTTTGGTGGCAAGAAACCGCCAGTTACAATCCGTATATATTTTTTTTAAGTAAACAACAAATAGAAGTATTTTTATTGAATTAATTATTTACTCTAGAGTCTAGCGGTAGGTTGATCAGATAATCAAAAATAATTATTTATATATAAATACCGGCAGTCACCGAGTTTTCATGTGTTGGCATTGTGTGAAATCATGGTTTTCCGTATTAAAAAACATAATTTACCAATTGACCTTCAGTCCTTGGTTCTTACGGCTTAACATTTTGATTACACGTTACAATATATTTTTAAAAAATGATAGTAATATCATAAGTTTCAATTAGTGAAAATCAATAGAAATGTATAAATAGTGCAGAGTTGTTGATAGGATGAAAATATTGTAGTTGGAACTTTTTTGCACAATATTATATAATTAAAAAATAAAAATTTATTATAAAAGATAAATATAAATGTATTCTTAAACAGTTTTAATATTTTACTGTTACAACTCCCTTTAAAATGTTTTAGATAATACCTATTCTTACTTTTAAGTTTAATAATATTGATTCTTAATATTGGTTATTAAACGCCAGTTTGCTATCCTATAAATAATATTTTATTTCTATCAGCTAGGTATTAAAGTAGGTGGTTATCTTATTTTACTATAGATATTTTGAAAAATGACATATTTTTTATGTTAAGTTCATAATATTATTATATTTTTTTTATAAAATTGGACCTCTTGGAATATTTGTTACAGCGATATCATAATATATTCTTCGGGAAAAAAGAATTCTGTATATCCATACTTGAAATCAAATTTTTCCCATTAAATATTATTCAACCCTCAAAACATATTAAAGTTCAACACATTTCTATTTTTACCTTTTTTAAGCTTAAGGATAAATAAATATCACCAAATAAACTTTGGTATACTGTCAAAGCTTACTTTGAAGTGTTGAATAAGCTACGACATCTCAACTTTAAAATATATACTATGGTGTCTCGTTAAAATAAGCAGAACTTACATTTTTCTATATTATCTTAAAAATTATAAGCATATTTATTACCAGATTAATGTATTAGTAATGTATAATATTATATTATTATGATGAAAATAATATGAGACATGTGTATACCAATCTTACCAATTATAGTATAGGCTCACGCTCACCTTGATATATTTGTACTTTTATCGATAGATATGCTGTTAATAATAGTATAGACATTGATATTAAGTTTCTCTCTATGAGCTATTTATATTGAAGAAGTTAAATTCATATAGTTAATATTAGTATTAAGATAAATATTTAATAATTTCCTAGTTACATATTTTTAGAATGAAATAAATGTAATTTAAAAGAATTTTCACTAAATATCAATTGTCGAAAAAATAACTTTAACCCTTTCACTGCTGGCCACAAAAATCTAAAGCACTTGTTTTTGCTGACTATATTTCATAAATTATGTAAATGGTTTTGCTACCCTATAAGAATGGATCTATGACCAATGAAACTGAAGTAAAAAAAAAAAAACAATTTTGGACCAAAACTTGTCAAGTTATAGATAGTTTTTATTATTCAGACAGTTGAAACGGAGCGTCGGGGGTGACGTTCCGGATTGTGAAATAATTAGAATGTACGTATTTTACAGGTAATTACGTTTTTTTATTTTGGTATAAAATATATACATATACATAAAATATAAGGGCTGAGTAAAGCGTCGGCTTGTTCCGACCAGACTTGGCAAAAGTGAGTCGGAATAGTTGGTGGTGCTTGGAGTTAGTCGGGCCGAGGCCGGACTCTAATTACAATGTGTCGGGAAGATCATGCCTTGCGTACAGTTATGGGTTTGGGGATTGACCGTCGCCGGTACAAGCTTAATTAAGCGGTACTCCGGTGACGAGTCGAATCTGGGAAGGTTAACTTGAATAAGTGCCTTAGTGCTTTGGGAGCAACGAGTTACGGCCGAGGTTGGGTTAGGTCGTCGTCTCCGTGGTTTTGCCCGAGTGTGTAGGAACCGTTCATCTGGATCCGTCCAGGCGGGTGGCTGGCAGTCTTTCCGGGCGCATTTGTGCTTCACTGGCTAGTGGCGATCCGTGCCACTCCGGGCAGGTAGCGTATGGGCTTCCCGGGTTCTTGGTCGTCGGCGATTACTTTACTCCAAGGTCTGGCTTCGGGTCGGGTGCCGTCCGTCGTCGATCGAACGTTGAGTTCGGAGCCGTCCGCCGATCGAAGTACCGTTTGACGTCGCATCGAGAAGGTACGTGGGTTGTAGACCGCGATTACACTTCAAGGACGTTCGCTAAATAATGTTATTTAGTAATCGATTAGCCCGGGAGAAAACGCTGTGCGATGTGGCGTATAGGCAATCTATCGTCACGAGTGATCACGGCGGCAGGCCGTGTAGATTCGGCGTAGGGCCGGTGGGTGTTGTCAGCTGCACGTCGCGGACGGTGCTTGATAACCGTAGCAGCGGCGTGTTGATTTTCTGCTGCGGTGGCGATTCCGGACCTCTGATTGGCTGATCAGGATCGCATGTAAGATCGTCGTAGCGGCTGGTGTCTTCGTAAGTCTTCCTTCTCAAAATTTAATTCAATCTGTTGTATAGTTTGATTGAAGTCTTGAGAGCTGATGAGGAAGTGGAAGAAGTTGGTTTCGTCGCTCTGCTTTGTAGGGATGGCTTAGCCGTTAACTATACCAGGCTTTTGCCTCTACTAGTGGATGGAATTTAGAAGAAGATTTAATAAAGTTGTTGTTCTACCCATGTTAAAGGGTAGGATTTGATTCTTTGTTTAGTGGTTGGAGGGAGGCGAGTTTTACCTAGGAGTCAGATGTGGGCATGAACGGAGAAGGAGTTTTTGTAGAACATCGATTTTGTTTAAGAATGAATAGAATTTTGGATAGACTTGAAATTTGCAGATTTTAGAAGGATCGAGTTTTTAATGTAAGTGGGTGGAGGAGACATTTGTTTAGTTTGTATATGGAACCGTCTTGATGGTCAAGTGAGTTAAGAAAGATGTCCCACTGGTCAGTTTTGTGGGTTTCGAGTAAAGTTCTGATAAGTAAGATTTTGGCGTTTAGTTGGCGCTTAGTAGTCGGGTCACGGTTTTTCTGCCATTGACGGCGTAATTGGTTTTTTTTCCGTTATTTCGAGTTTTATGTAGTCGGGTAGTAAAAGGGAAGAGTTTTTGTGTTTAGGGGTAAATACGCTAGCTTTGATCGCATGTTGTAGGTTTTTAGTGAGACTGTCAATTGCCGAATCAATTGACTGACTGTTGTTGGTCGGTCGTGCAGTTGGGTTGGGTAAGTTGGAGAGGATTGTTTTGTGTTTTATCCAGTTGATGAAGCGGTTAGTGGTTGGAGGGGACGATGATACCGGAGTACATAAGGTCTCCAGAAGAATGGGGTTGTTGTCAGAAGGTAGCTCATTGAGGTCGTTGATTTGAGTAGGGTAAGGTAATCGGACGAGATCGATATCGAGTATGTCGGGTCTGTATCGAGCGTTTGTAGGGAAGTGTATGGGAGATGAGGGATCAGTAATGGTATAGTCTGATTGTTGAACGTGGTCGAAGAGGATACGGCTGGCAGCGTTTGTCGAGTGGCTAAACCACAAAGGGTGTTTGGCGTTGAAATCACCTGCCGAGATTTGCCATTCAGCACTTTTGGTCAACAAGTCTAAGTCGTGAGTCGTGAGTGTGGTTCCGGGAGATTTGTATACCGCTGATACAAGTACTTCGTGGCCATTTAGTTGGATAAGGACGGAAGAGGTTTGAATGAGTATGTTAAGAGTTATGGGTTGGTGAATGATGCGGCGGTGGATTAGAACAGCCGTGCCACCGTGAGCAAGCGACCCGTGAACGG
>NC_042493.1:2793097-2794799 GCF_005508785.2 Acyrthosiphon pisum | reverse complement strand
TAGTAAACGGTTTGTGTATAAGTTTAGCCGGTGTCTGGTTGCGTCTACGTTTCCGGTGAAAACTTCTCTCCCGTTATTCTGATTAGGTCGTGGGTGGTGTCTATGGGTGGGTATTTTTATCTCCTATCCGATGATCCCACCCTTGACCTCGTTACTTTTTGTCTTTTTCCTCCTTTCCTCTCCTTCAGACTGTCTCGTATCTTCTGTCTTATGTTGGTGGCAGTGTTTTCCTCTTTCGGTGAATTTGGTAATACCCCTGGATAGGTATTTTCCTTCCTTAGCAGTGAAAGGGTAAAAACTGAACAGTAAAAACTAAGAAGTTATAACATTTATTTTCTATTTAGTTGTCTCTCATTGCTATTTTATCATCACATCGAGAAAATCGTTAACTCGTTATTTTCTCATCTATTTGACAAGACTTCATTTTTTTTTTAAATTAGATTTGGTGTTGATTAAAACTGCCACTTGCATTATTTTTACGAAGAGGAATTAAAATATATTTTATAAAATAAATACATAACAATTATCACTACTATAATACATGTAGACAAGTTTTAATTTTTAAATTGTTTAAACATTAATAAAATGCATATGATAATTGTAAATGTTTATTCCTCGGTGAAATGTAATTTTTCAAATCTCCGTTTTTTTCTACATCAGTTACTGTTTTAATTTATAATTTATAATAAAAAAAATAAATAATTAAAAACTCATTAAGTTATATAAAAACCTTAAAATTATAATATTTTACATTCTTTAACCCTGTACCTAATAATATTATAATCATATTACTATACGCTTTAAGGTTTTAATCTACTAATTGAAATTGTAGGTATGATTGAAGTTGAATTCTAGCGTGTGTTATTCTTTTAATTTTATTATTGCAGGAGTCAAAGTAGCAAATTACTTTTTTGAAGTTTAAATTGAAAAAGCCATAATATGACGTATAACATATAAATATTCATTATTATTACAATAAATATATATTGATACAACTTATACAGTTATACACATTGGTAATCAAATTTAGTGTCTTTTCATAACTAAGATATATATTAAATGTACATATTAATAATTCTAACAAAAAACTCTCGAAATAATAATGTTACGTAAATTCTAAGAATTTGACTTATTACTTTCCTACTCATAATTAACTTACATTTTGAAAACGGAGTGGTTGTTGTTTTATAATACCATCATTGGGAATAACTTGCAATAATTACACACATGTAGCTTGATAGTGTATAAATATTAAATACTTATATTATTTATTAATTTTTATTATTTAAATTAAGATGAATTCCAATAAACGAAAGAAATCAAATATCGCCCCGAAAATAACAAATTTTTTTTGCTCTATACCGAAGAAAGCCAAGAAAAATAATCAGTCAGAAAATAAAAATGTGAGCTAATAAAATGAATAATATTTTGCTTAATTGTTAAATTCTATTTGGCCTGTGGTATTAAATGATTGATTTACTTAAATTATAATAGGTAATATTATCTTAGTATATTACATTAAAGTTAAGTTTTCTTTTATTAAAATTAATTATTTCAAATAAATCTTATATATTGTCTTTTTAATAGGTTTTTAATATATTATTTAGAAAAAAATGTAGTGAGCAATAACTTTTTTTTGTTAAGTACCTAATAAACAGTATTTACTATCAAAACTTTTACAAAATTTTATTGTCGTTATCCA
>NC_042493.1:2771048-2793047 GCF_005508785.2 Acyrthosiphon pisum | reverse complement strand
TAAATTAAATTTAAAAATTGTTTATTATTTTGATTTTGAATATTGTGATAACAAAATGTTGAAACCTCGGACTAAAATTAGTCAGTGGTTGAAAAAATATTTGATGTTATATGATAACAACGTTTGCCGAACGAGTTGACATAGAATAAAGATACTTAACGTTAACAGCCTTTAATTTACATAAAAAAAAATAAAATAATAAAAAAATAAAATAAAAATAATATAATATAAATATAATATAAGGGATTAAGTAAATTATTGTAGTGTAACTACTACCGAGAAAAACAATTCGAGCGGAGGGAGAAATTTTTTTAGGTGGAATATACATATTTTATTAGTGCGTATACTCATAAATATATTTACCAATACACCACTGGACTTGATGACGAATTTAAATCTGTTTTCAGAATTCTTATCGCTTCATTAGATTAATTGGTATGTTTGACAAAAAACACGTCTAAAATACTATGTCACGCGTGTGTTAGATGAAAACAGAAAATCACGGTATCGAATGCCCTTAATACTTTACTTAAACAAATAATAATCATTTAAAATATAATATTACATTATTTAATTTCACTATTATGTTTGTTAAATTGAGATTCTACTTACTTTACTAGCTATTATTACTTCTACTACCTACCCGTTTATAAATAAATAAATAAATAAACAAATATTTATAGAGCAATATTATATAATATTATAAAATATATTTATTTATCAATATCATAATGATATAATAATACATATTATAATAATTATTAATTATCATTCAAGTTTTATATTTTTTTATTATTATTATTTATTGTTTTTGACAGCTGTAGGTATACAACAGTTAGTATAGCTTTGTGGATTTTTTTCCTAGATTCGTTTTTACATTGATCATTGATTGGAAATGTAATTTATCATTAAGATATACGACATACCAGTTAACAATAATAATATACTTACAAGAACACACGTTTCTGATTCCTTAACTGCAGGTTCTCTAAAAATAGTAAAAAATGGCCAATAAAATACTTTTTTACCACAATAATGACTACCTACCTTAGGTTAATTTTAAATGTTTAAGAAACTTAAATAAGTCTAAGACTAAAAAAGTGAGCAAGTGGGTGTCGCTCTGCTGTACAGTAGGTTACAAGTGGGTCACTGTGATGGATTGTATTAAATTTGAATTTAATGAATAATATCATTGCATAAGAAAAACGATTCTGAGCGAGGACAGTCAGTCAGCCTATGATATTACTATGTATATATTTTGATGGTATTATTGTGAATAATGTAATTTATATAATATAACCTATTTACGTAGAACTTTGCTTTAAATTTTGAATCCTTAGCTATAAAATCTGAACGTTTTATACATTTTTAACAATTATAATAGCTTATAAATTCTCAATTTGATAAATTTCGTATAAATACGAACTTTAATTGATTATAAAAAAAACTGTGTCTATATATTTTTATATTTTTCAACTGCTATTGTAACAATATATCAGGAGCCTTGTATTCAATTTTCACGCTTTTTTACCATACAAATGACATTTTATTTATATTTATAGAAAATAAAACTAAAAATATTGAAAACTGGCAATGTCCGTAAACAGCTCAAAAAGAGTCAAAATATTTTGAAAATTGTATGATCTATATAAAATAAAAATAAAAACATTCAGTGAAGTTTTCATGTATCTACAGTTATTCATTTTTGAATTACAACAAAATAACAAAATCGCTACATGAGAAATCGAGTGGATATCCAATCTTGTAAAAATATGAACTTCAAACGCTCATAAAAATTTAATTCAATTTGCTTGTAGACATTTTTTTTTTTTTTTTGAAACATAGACAAACTTTTGATAAATCTTTTATTACATTTTAAAATCTTAGATTTAAAAAGAAAAATTTTTATGAATTCTTAATTCAAAATAATTTGTCAACTTTCGTGATTATTCCGTATTTTGTTAAGATTTAAACTTTAATTGCTTATAAAAAAAACTGTAACCAAGGATTTTTAATATTTTTCAAATATCATTGTAACAAACTTATTAGAAAACTATTATGTTAAACATAAAAGTAGTTATCAAACGTAGTAGTAGTCAAAATGTACCAGTAAATTATAATAACTTAATTAAATAGCCATTTATAGTGTACCATTTACATGTATTAGAATAAATATATGGAAACAAACAAATTTAAGTTTTATATAATTTAATGTATATCAAAGAATTTTAATAAGTTAACATCTAAAATGTTATAAGGTATATTATAATAATAATTAAATTATATTAGGTATTGACTATTTTAAATTATTAGATCACTTTATTGTTACATATTATGTAACTATTACCGTCTACCTATACATAATAACTAAAAAGGCCACTCTATGTGGCCTCACTTATTCATCATCTCACAATATTATTTAACATCATTTTATAACATAATTTTTCTTTTTTGTTTGTTGTATTAAATATTTTTGGTCATATTATCAGGTAATCGGTAGAGCCCTTTCAAGACCAAGTGCCCCCGTGCATTGTACCGCATGCACCGGTGGTTTCTACGGCACTGTGTGTGGCCGTCAGCAATGGTAATCATACAATTCAACAACGTACGTTAATAAAATACTCGTGTGACCCACCCCTGCCAAAAGGAATGATATTCTTCATAATACCTTAAAATATCATAATAACTAGGCAATTAAAAAAAATCTCTACAAAATGAAAAAGTTAGCTTAACGTTGGGTACTTAATTTGGACCAAACGAGAATGGAACTTGGGAGAAATATGGTCTTACTTTTTCATACAGAAAACGCTATTTTTAGAATAAATACTGAAATAATAAATTGTGTAGAAGTTTAATTTTTATTAAAAATAATTGTGACTGTTGATTATTGAGTTTCGGGATTTTCATAGTCGTCAATAACTTATAAAAGATATTTTTTTTAATCTTCGCCGGTTATCTAGTTATTAGTTGGCTATAGATTATATTTCTGATTATGGCTATTCTTTTTTCTGAAAAATCATTGACATATCTAATGATAGCTTTCATAATAGTCTCAATATTTGTACTTAGTTTTAAGAAATTAAATATTAGTATAGGTATTTAAAATTTTAAAATTATTTTTAAAAACGTGTTCCAAAATTAGAGATAGTATTTTAAGTAATGAATATAGGTACAAGTAAGTTTGATACAAATTGTTACGAGTATTACATTTTACAATTTGATTCGTTTGCGTCATACCTAAATAAATAATTTTAATTTATAAGCTATAGTTACCCAGTGCTTGGCAAGTTCCTTATAAAAAGGAAGTTCCTTGTATCTTAAAAAAAAGGATTCATTCCTGTGTCGTTCCTTTGGAAAATGAACGAGTTCCTTTTTTAGTTCCAAATAAAATAAAAATTCTTAATGAATGATTATAGTTATTTTTTCATATTCATACTTCTTTAATGTTTAATTATAATATATACCTACAAGTAGGTAGGTACATATTTTATAATTCTTTTTTGAGATTTTCTTCTAAATTAAATTATTGGCTGACTGTCTTATCGTTTATTGTTAAAAATAATTATATTTTATACAGGAATTAATTTCTATATAAATTTTAACTTTTAATTATGAGAAATATTAATAAAGTGGCTAATGACTAATGACTCATTAGTAATGTGTAATGATTCGTCGATACTTGATAACGATCACTAATAGGCAATATACTGTGTAAATTATTGGAACTAGAAAGGAAAAAAAGAACTCGTTAATTTTCTCGTCCTTTTTTTATAAAAAGGAATTCGTTCCAGGAAGCCGTTCCTTCCAAACACTGCAGTTATCTCGTACCTACATCCAAGGTATAAAAACATTTAACTTTTTAACGTAAATTTGTTACGTCCTGCATGTATATCTATGTCCAATCACTTTCTGTCTATCTTTGGATATATCTAACCACTGATTTTGTGTACAATAAATAATAAAAGGCGAATGACCAATACTGAATACCTTCTTATAAATATTATCGACTGGGAGTGATATCGGAATTAACTGACTTACGTTTATTAATTTTACATTTTACATATTCGTTTATAGGTACTTAGAAAAAAAAACGAAGTACTTAGACAGATCATAATACATTTTAATCGTTTTTTCTGTCTGTATGCACATGTAGGTTAGTTCGAATCCACAAACGGCTACAGAAGGCGGTGTCATGTCTAGAATTTTTCACCACGCACGAATGGAACTTCAAGAACACAAACGTGCAGAAGCTGTTCACCGAACTTGACCCCAATGACCAGAAGACATTTTACTTTGATGTGTCGCAACTGGAGTGGCGGAGCTACATCGAGTCATACATATGGGGTACCAGGCAGTTTGTCCTCAAAGACCACCCAAGCACCGTGCCCAACGCCAAATTGCGATTGAGACGGTATGTTTAGTGCAGAGTTTTCATTTTATTCACACCAAACCTAACCTATAATATTACGAAACAACATTTTGACGACCATCAATTTAATAATACCATTTCAACTACTAAAGGGTGGCTGGAGGTGCCCCTTTCTAAGTTTTTACAGCTGGAAAGGCTATTTCTAGGACGTTTTCGAAATGAAATTATGTACAGTTTATTATTAAACTGCTTGCCTAAATTGAATTTAATTGCACATTTATGAATACTTCGTGAATACCGGTCAAAATTGTAAAATGATTTTGCGTTATTGTTGTTTTATTTAATAACATAAGATTCACAGTGTCTCTCTAATAATTGTTAATATTGTTTTTTAAAATTATCAGATAGGATTTTCTAAACCGCCTGAAGTGTGCAACACGGTTTTTGTAAACGGTAAATGTCTGCAAGCATTTACGACGTCCGTAAAAAACGATCACTCAACATATTTATATAATTTTTAAACTTTTCAATGAATGATTGATGTTGACACTGATTGTCGACTGATATAGCTTAAGTCTATATTTTGAAAATATTATCATCAGTATTATGTACTCGTTTTCGTTTTACGCCGTATTGTGATTTTCTCAATAGCTATTGGAAATATATATATATATATCTGTCCAAATCACACTATTTGATTTATAATCTATAAAAAAAAACTTGTTGAGTGCTTTTAGTGCCTTTTACTGATCTCACTGAAGAAAAAATACATTATAAAACGATCGAGGTAGCTCTTTCGATCCATTAGAGATTAAAAACCAGCCGGAACATTACTTGAATTAACGATTAAAACTGTACATTGGAGGAATGTAAACGGTCAAGGACTACTACTTAGTCGAAAACTCTTACACGCACCTAATATTTTATCAGTTTTGTTCATTGTTTCAGAATGTACTACCTGCACCGGACTACCCAAATGGTGTTTGTCGTGCTGGCAATCAGATACATATTATTAGGCAACAAGTCCATCCGGCGATTTTGGTATTCGGCTCTGTGTTTCCTAATAAAATGTATCAGTAACGCTACTTCTTCTCTGCGTCTGGTCTAAGTCGGAGACTCAAATGCAATAGAATAATATTATTATACTTTTACTTATATTTTATACGCAGTGGTGTCCGCTACGACAACGCAATGATCGTATATTATCATGTAACTTAACACGCAATATACATTAATTATATATTAAAATTAAATTATTCAGGTATATTTTTAGACGATCACGTATTGCTCGACGAACTTAATTCAATCAATCGTATAGGTTATTATTATAATATAATATCATCATCATGTATATCAACCGGCCATAAATAATATATTATACTGATTTGTCTTATTCCGATAATAATACCTTCCTAATCCCGTTATACTATAATATAATTTATAAGATAGTATTCAGTTACATTCTTTTTTTTTCCTTGTCCGTTCAAGTCATAATATATTACTTACACCTATATATAATAAGTTCACTGATGCATTATGTATGTTTAAAAAAAAAAAAATTATTATTATTATTATTATACTATGTTTATACTTTATGCCATTCACCTTATGGCTTCCGCCAATTTAAAGTCGTTTCAAATATAAAAATGACTTACTTGCATTACATACTTAGATGTGATTATGTATATTAATTATTGAAAGACACTATCATATATTTGTGTGTTATACATAATCTTCTGTTTTAGAAATAAAAACCAAACAATGTACCTAAAAAATTATTTTCGTTGGTTGGTAGTTTTAAATAACCTAAACGATCTGTTTGGTGATGTTATAGGAATTAAGACGTCGTTTATTAATATTTTATAGGTATATCATAATAATAAATTATTATTTGTCCATTGATTTAATATTGTTAATTACGTTAACTATAGCCGTTATTATGGATAGTACGTGGTATAATGTAATAACATTTTATATTCGTGCTTTGAATTGCATTGCGATAATATTAATTTATATTCAATTGTTTGTACACTTTGTTAACTATGTATTCGATTTTATTGTTAGACAATAATTTCCATTTTATACAAAGACCATTTTATTAATATGATTTTAGCCGTTACGATAATTATTAGGGTTGATAATGATATGACATTGAAAAATAGTCAAAAACACCTAAATACCTTTTTGGACTCCTACAAATATTCTACTCTTAATTAATAAAATAACTTTCATACTTATTTATTACGCACATAAGCACTTATAATGACATAATGTCATTGCAATCAATCCACGAAGACATAATATAATAGTTTTAATATGATAAAAAAAGCTGTAAAAGTTCGCGTCATGTTAAGTAGGTACACGTCGATGTACCTACTACACCGATGTATAAATGAAATGCACCGGGAATACTAATATTTTATTCGCTTATTTTTATGAGACACATATATCTTACCTATCAGTTTAGTAAGTAGGTACCTACCCACCTGTCTAGGTACTACGCAAACATATACCATAGGTATACGTTTTTTTTTTATGCTTGATGTAGGTACCAACTATACATTTTCATTGACAAGCTATTTTATAGTGGATTTAGATCTGTCAGTACACAATATAACATTTGTTTCATGGCATATAATGAGAATTATACTGTAGGTACAACGTTTAACTTATGTTTAGGCACCTATCTATTCGATTAACCTTAGCATAAAATACTTTCCATGGATATTTTATTTAATGCGATACAATCACTGTTTAATTTAAAAAAATATATGTTATTGTAAAATGTTATTTTATCCTATATTGTTTCATACAATATTAAGCATATCCATTTAGCATTAAAATGTTATAAACATTAATACATTTTTTATTATTATACTTTATTGTGTTAAATAATATTATTTTATATAATATACAATGGCGTATTTACAATTGGGGTTCTGGGTTTTAAAAAGACGTTGGGTACCTATCGATAAGTTATTTCATTTTAACATTTTATAAAACTCAGTTGTAGATTTCTTTACGTTTTCGGAGCTTACGTATCGACGAATAAGAAAAAAAAATGTCTGTTGTAAGTAATTATAACTATAAAATGAGTAAACACCTTTTTAACGACTGAAATAGGTAGTTGTAAATTTAAAACCGTAGGTGTATAAAATATATTTGTTAAATATGTCATTGTATACAGTGTATAGGTACAAATATATTAAGTACCTACCTCATTATTGTGTAACAACCATACATGTTATGCAATACTTAAATGTAATATTTTATGTTATCACATGTTTCTTAGGAAAAAAATAATTTTATAATAAGCGCTTTATAACATATTCATTTTAAACATTCATTGAATATTTGACCTACAGAAAAAATGTTCAATTAAGTGTGTGACCTACAATATTTAATCTTATATGAGTATTTTATTAGATAGAGTACCTACGTATGTACCTACCTTATTTGCTGGATATTTGATAATACATTATATTGTATAAACAAGTTAGACTTGACTAATGATTGTTGATATACTATACAAATAGTTCAACTTCAACAGTGTCGTTGTAGTTTTTGCGTGTTTTCATATGTTGTTTTATTAAAAAAATAAAATAAAATATCGGTGGCCGAATTGTACTTAATATTCTATTGTTTATAACGAAAGAATAGTCATTGCATTATTACAAAAACATGGTCTTATACCATCTCCGATCTACTGTTTTATAACGGTTAAATCTATGTAAAGATGTATGTTCGCATGTTGCAGTCGTTACAATACTCAGATACTCATGGGTGAATACAACTGAGGATGTATTTTACTAGAGGAATGACCAACTAAATCAGATTTAGATTTTAAAAAAAATGCACTTAAGACTACAATAAATAATGATAGACGTATTGAAGGACCGTTTTTGGTTTGAGTTTAGAAAAGACAATAAAATATAAAAAATGATTTTTTTTTCTTATCGTACCCGGACACATCGATCTTGCTACACTCAATGCATAGTATCTATAGTTCAAAATGAACTGTTAAATTGGGTGTGTGGGAATTGCGTATGAAAATTTCCAATCTTTGGGATAGGTATAATAATCAAATAAATCATTCAAATCATTTTGTTAGTGCAAATACACCAACGATCAAATTTATCTTGTTTTTAAAAATTAATGTTATACAAATGCATGGCACCGCCTCAGATTTTTTGATGGAAGTATGGTATAGATCAACAGTAAAAACTCGTAATTAATATCTATCTTTCTTATGTTATTTCCGATTAAATATAGTTTAGTAAATTCTTTTTTTTTTATGTTTATGCACAATTGTAAATGTTATAAATAAATATTATATTATAATATAATATTATATTTGTATAATATTTGTACTATCCTTAAATAAGTTAAAATTGTATAGGTAATACACTTACATTTTCAATGCCTATCAGTATTGTTTTACTTAGATACTTACTTTATACTCATGAGACAGGTAGTCTACTAAAAATTACATGGTAGGTCACAGTAGATATTATTTAGGTCACTTATTCAATGAATTTCTTTATTTTCATAAATTGTCTACTCCATATATTATTTTAAACGTTGATACACGATTGTGAATAGACAAATGGCACGTTTTCAATCATTTGTACCTACCTGTATTTTTTTATGTGACGTTGCCAGATCGTAATACATAGGTTCGTCGTAATGATAAACATAATTGTAATACATGGATTAGAAATATGAAAACCATATATTCTGTTGAATATTTTTAAGTTTATTTTTCTAATAATTATTATGAATTACTGTGAATAACAAATGTACCTTATTTCTAAAAATTATTAACTAAATAAGTTGTTTATTAACAAGTCTCGGAGTGGGGGAAATATTTTTTAAATCAAACCTTTGCTTTACTGATGGATTTTGTGCCCAAAGATATGGTATAAATACGATCTATGTAATCTATCACGCAATGCCACACGGAAAAAGAAAAAAATTATAAAAATGAGCACCATTGAGCAATGGATAAAAGTACCAACTTTCGAAAACGTGTTCACCGGATCGTTTTTTTCCACTAAAAAATTGTCAATTTAGCTTAAAATCATGCGCGTTTGCGTTACAAAAAAAGGTAACACATTCGCAATCGTGTTTCACAAATAAAATATATACCTAATTGTTTTGATTTATGTATACATTCAATAAACATTAGTTAAACAACAAATGCTTTTTTAACAACTAAATTATATTATGTGTCATATACGTTGTGTGAAATCGTCATCTATTTTAGGGATTCAAACACCTTTAAAAAAATGTAATAAATGTGCTCAATAATATTAGTTATCATACTATTTAGTAAAACGTTTTGTTTAAATAATTTGCACGCATCATGGCTAGTCTAATAACAATGATATGATATATCGTTAAAATGTTGCACTCCTTTTCGTTTATATTGAATTGTACGTACCTATAAGAAAATTATTAATTATTATATAAAATAAACTAGGTATTACTATATTGTATTGACGTCCAGATCCACCAGCGTTGTTGGTTGTTATTTTGATAATTGATAAATTATTATTAGAAATAATAGTATAATTAAATGATAATAAATCAATGTTTTATAATGTATTTCATTTACTAGACATTTTAAATTCTTAAAATTTAAATTTAATCCTATTACCTACTTGTAATTGGTGTACCTCAACTGCTAATTGTAACTAATTTGGTTATGCACGTATGTAGGTATCAATTAAAGGTACCTATGGACAGGGGTACGAAAGTCAGTGTATTGGCCGGATCAAGT
Source organism: Acyrthosiphon pisum (assembly GCF_005508785.2). Lineage (NCBI taxonomy): Eukaryota > Metazoa > Arthropoda > Insecta > Hemiptera > Aphididae > Acyrthosiphon > Acyrthosiphon pisum. Next base: position 2,782,896 of record NC_042493.1, on the reverse strand, counting down.
GATTGTGGCCTTGAACGTGGTCTCCAGGGGGGTGTGGCATACGTGAAATAGGTAAACAAGCCAATCCCGCTGGCGTACTCCGCCAACATGGCGGTAATCGGGTAATCGTTTTCATAATACGGGTACCTTGGGTCTAACATCATGTTTGTGCGTGGAAGGGTTTTATGTTTTTCGGAGGTTCAGACTTCAGATCATAGCAGGGGTATGAAACTCCGTGAATTGGCCGAATCGGGCGATTGTGGCCTTGAACACGGTCTCCTGGGGGGCATACGTAATCTATGATAAAAGTAAACAGTGGAGACAACCCGACCCCGCACAGAATACCCTGCCTATTAGGCGGAAACGGTTTTTCAATACGGGTATAACATCATGTCAGTGTTACGGAAACAGTTTCATTGTTCGGACTTCAGATCATAGGTAAACACTTCACCCATCAGCTGATCGAGTTTCATTTCTATATTGTTCTATGATCATAGGTAAACAAGACCCCAATCAGCTGATTGAGTTTCGCTTCTATATTGTTCTGTGCTATCAAATATGTAACAATAATAATTGTTGAGAATGAATAGCAGTGTTCACGCCGGCCGACCGATAGAGCAAAGAGCCTAATAGTTATTATAATGGTAATATTTGTACTGGTATATGGTAAAGAACGTTTTTATCCGATATGGCGATATCTGCCGATTTTCGAATTAAATGATTAATTTCGATATTGACACGCAAACTCGCTGAACGTATTACAATACTGAATACACCAAGGACTTGCATGCTGTGTTATCTTCTACTACTGGTCGAAAGCACACGAGAAGACGCGACAACCGTTGCTACACCCATAGGCGCGACTAGAACAATATAATATATTGGCAGTATTGCCATGTTAGCCTTTTTAAGGCTAGATCTAGCCTTTTCCGTTCTAAGCTGGCTCATACAAAATTGTATCTGGATCCTGGCCTTTTTCCTAGCCATTTATTGTTTTTGTCCAGCTTATTTCTAGCTTTTAGATATTTCTAAAATTTTCAACATTTTTTTTTTATAATTTTTGATATCACCAATACTTATCAGGACGATTCATTACTTGGTAATATTTAATGTTACTTTAGGGTTGCCATCAATGTACGAGTGAAGTCATAGATAATAAAAGATTTTATTATCTAAACTGATAATATAGAATTAAATATGATAATAATATATTATCTTTGTTATTAATTATTATGTTAATCACAATTTAAGATATATTATCTTAAATCGTGATGTTAATATACCAATTACCAACAACCATAATTTCCCGCATAAATTTGAATAATATTTTAATTATTACATTGATTGGTACTGCATATAAAAGCAGTATACTATACATTTATTTAGTATTAATCTTTGTTTTTTATGTTTCTGTTGAATTACAGACCAATATAAAATGATCTGTAATGGTGTTAGGTATCTATAATAATTTTGTATTTTTAACGTTGTATTGGATTTTCCAGTGGGTTTTTCATACGAAGTACGAACTTTGAACTGTTTCGTTCACTGTTTCAGTGTCTATTGAATTTTGACGTAGTCGTCCGTGTGCGTTCATATTTTTTTTTTTTGCCTTGTCAGTTCGAGATTTACGTTATTAATTACATTAAACTAGTCACTCTGTTGCTGATACTTTTTAGTACCTTCTTAATTGGTTATTTTTTGTAATGGGAAAACCACAGTATCAGCAAACATTTAGACCAATTTGGCTGAAAGATGATTTATTTAAGGATTGGCTTCAAGAAGTCAAAAACGATTCGTCAAAAGCATATTGCACTACTTGTTGTACATCCATTCGAGCTAAAAAAAAATGATCTAGTTAACCACAGCAAAAGCCAAAAACATTTATCATCAGTTGGAGCCATGAATATCCACCCTCGTGAAAGTATCAAATTTAAACCCATTAGTTTAAAAACAAATCGTGCTGAAGCAGCCTTGGCTTTATTTGTGAGTAACCATTGTGCAATTTTCCCAATTGACCATCTAAGTGAACTCTGTAATAGTTTTTTACTTGAAGATCATATAAAACTTCATAGGACCAAATGTTCTAGGATCATAGTAAATGTTTTAGGACCATATTTTGTAACCGATCTGAAAGATGATATTGGAAGTATGTATAGCTTACTTATCGATGAATCGACTGACATAGTGGTTTTGAAATATCTAGGTATAGCTATAATATACTTTAGTAAAAGTCAGAGAAAAATTATAACCACTTTTCTTTCTCTTGAAGAACTTGTAGAGTGCGATGCTAGATCAATTGTTGCAGCTTTAAAAAATGCATTAAAAAAATATGATTTAGATATTAAAAATATGATTGGTCTTGAATCCGATAATGCGAGTGTTATGGTAGGCATAAACAATGGAGTGCATGCTATATTAAAAGTAGATAATCCAAATTTAATTTTAATAAGGTGTATTTGTCATTCGTTGCAACTAGCTACTTCTTATGCATGTGCTGATACTATACCAAGGCACCTAGACTTCTTAATTTCTGAAACTTACAACTGGTTTTCCAAATCAACTTTGCGTCAACACTCATATACTGAGATTTATAAAACAATCAATGATGGACATGACCCTCTAAAAATTGTACAAGCTTCAAACACCAGATGGTTATCAGTCGGAACTGCAGTTGTGCGAATCATTGATCAGTGGTATGAGTTAAAGACTCATTTTAGTGTTTCAAGAAACAAAGATAGATGCTATACGGCTGAAATGTTATATACATTATACAGTGATGAAAAAAATTTAGCTTACTTATTGTTTTTGAGACCATTGCTTGGAGAAATTCAAAGGGTGAATAAGTTATTCGAATCTGAATATGTGGATTCAACCAAATTAGCCAACGAATTGATTACATTAATTACTTTATTTATGAAGTTAATAGTTGTCCCTACATTATAGATGTCATCCATTTAAAGCACAAGATTTTACTACTCATTTAAACCCAAATCCTTACTTGGGCTATGGGTTTGAAAATAAAATAAATGAGTTAAGAAGATCAAAACAAATAACAAACGAGGAAGAAAAACTGCTAAGAGAAAGATGTATTCAATTTTCGGTGCAAACAATCAAACAATTACAGCAACGACTACCTGAAAATGTAGAAATATTAGAAAAAATTGAAATATTTTCTCCAAATAATACATTAAAACAAATTAAAAAAAATATTGGTCCTATATGTAAAATGTTTAATATAACAGATAAAGATATTGATAAAATTGAACTTCAATGGCGAAAAATAAATTTGATAGCCTGGGAAAGTACTAATTCTGCCACTGACTTTTGGTGTCAAGTGTATGCATTTAAAGGCGCGGATAATAATAATCCATTCAATGAACTAGCTAACTTAGCACTGACCATTTTGTGTATTCCATGGTCCAACGCTGCTTGTGAGAGGGTTTTCAGCCAGATGAATTTAGTCAAAACAAAATTAAGAAATCGTATGAAATCTCCATTGTTGATAGCTTTACTTAATATAAGGTCAGGACTAAAAAGGAATAAAAAATGTTGTCACAACTTTTCATTACCAGACGCTATAGTGAAAAAGATTGGGACTAATGAAGTTTATATTAATGATGAAACCGATGAATTAGTTGATGACGTTGATGAAGATATTGCATTATTATTACAAAATGTATTATAAATTGTATATATTATATTATATTATGTATTGATGTAGAGTTAATAAAGAAAGTATTTAATATTAATTAATAAATGAACTGTACATTTTTTTAGCCTTTTTCTGGCCTTTTGTTATCAGACTATTGGCTTATCTTTAAAATTATAAATGGCAACACTGTATATTGGGTTTGCACAAACTGTAAAATATTTCTAGATCCCCATACCCTCAACACTATATATATTAACAATAATCTCTTAATTTATATGTATATTTATATTTCATGACAAACTATATTTTAAAATGTGTGAAACAGTAACAGCGGTTAAGAAAATAAATTTGTCATATATTAACATTATTTTTTGTCCAGTAAATTGTATTTATTTCAATTACATCTAGTTCAGATTTCAAAATGACGTGGTCCATATCTTCTCTCTCATTCACCCTACTCAATAATTCCATTACAATTACTTTTATTCAGTTAAACAGCTTGAACAGCTTGAATCTGAAATACCAAGATGGTCAATTTCTTGATTTCTAGATGGTCAGTAAATTTCTTGTTGAGTTTCTTTCTTGGTTTTTTTTACATAAAAGAATATAAGTAGTCTATAATTGATCATATTATTTGTTTAGTATTATTAATTATTTTAAAATAGGTATTGGTAGTAACATAAAAATTGAAATATTTAATTTTCATAAAAAAAAATACCACACCAATTTTTAAAAAAATACAATTTAACCGTTACTTGTTATAACAAATTATAAATAAGGAAACAATGTAAATGCACTCACATTCATAGGCCACCCTGCATCCTAGCTATAATAGATAAAGAAAAGTGTCGCGTTACCCTATCTTATTTTGTCAATTTATAATGTAATAGTACAATAGTTATTGTTACACAAATAAGTAGCTAATAACTACGTATCTGTGACGGTACTAGGTCATAATATCTTTGGTGAAAATATCTTAGTGAAAATATCTTTTGTGAAAATATCTTATGACAAAAATGTTTTTGACCAAAATATCTTTTCAACTTATTGTTTTTAAAAAAATTGTTCATATATTATTGAACATTTTAAATTTAGAGTCCTGTTAGATAATATATTATTAAAAAACCTAATCCATTTATCATAATTCAAACTTAAATCACAAATAATATATTGTAGAATTTTATTATTACATATTAAAAGAACCTAATCCATTTATCATAATTCAAAATTGAATCACATATAATTATTAATATTGAACACTTAATTAATTAAATTAAAATTAGTGTTCAATTCTGAATATTGTAAGATAAACCTCTTAAACATTGAACTGGAGTTATTTCAAAAAACACTCGAGAAAAACTCGAACTTTGGATCTCACTCTACGAACTGTTCGAGAAATCAATGATTTTCACGTCCGTGAAGTTGGCCCTTACACTTTTTTAAAAAAAGTTTTGCATGGTGCCATTATTTTGCAAGTAATTTGCAAGAATTTGCAAGTCCAATCCCGGAATTTGCAAGTCAAAAACAAAGGAGTTATAAGGGGTAGTTCAAAGGAAGGGCTAACTTCACGTAGCCCTGACTTGTTGTCAAAAACTTTCGAAACTGGTGTCAAAACACTCGTTATAAATAGCAAGAATTTGCAAGTCCACTCCCGAAATTTGCAAGTCAAAATTCCAACCCCTACGATTTTTCAAACTATTTTTCCCAGCCCTGACTTGTTGTCAGAAACTTTCAAAACTGGTGTCAAAACACTCGTTATAATTAGCAAGAATTTGCAAGTCCACTCCCGAAATTTGCAAGTCAAAATTCCAACCCTTATGATTTTTCAAAGTTTTCAACCCCAGCCCTGACTTGTTGTCAGAAACTTTCAAAACTGGTGTCAAAACACTCGTTATAATTAGCAAGAATTTGCAAGTCCACTCCCAAAATTTGCAAGTCAAAATTCCAACCCCTACGATTTTTCAAAGTTTTCAACCCCAGCCCTGACTTGTTGTCAAAAACTTTCGAAACTGGTGTCAAAACACTCGTTATAATTAGCAAGAATTTGCAAGTCCACTCCCAAAATTTGCAAGTCAAAATTCCAACCCCTACGATTTTTCAAAATTTTCAACCCCAGCCCTGACTTGTTGTCAGAAACTTTCAAAACTGGTGTCAAAACACTCGTTATAATTAGCAAGAATTAGCAAGAATTTGCAAGTCCACTCCCAAAATTTGCAAGTCAAAATTCCAACCCCTACGATTTTTCAAAGTTTTCAACCCCAGCCCTGACTTGTTGTCAAAAACTTTCGAAACTGGTGTCAAAACACTCGTTATAAATAGCAAGAATTTGCAAGTCCACTCCCGAAATTTGCAAGTCAAAATTCCAACCCCTACGATTTTTCAAAGTATTTTTCCCAGCCCTGACTTGTTGTCAGAAACTTTCAAAACTGGTGTCTAAACCCTCGTTATAATTAGCAAGAATTTGCAAGTCCACTCCCGAAATTTGCAAGTCAAAATTCCAACCCTTATGATTTTTCAAAGTTTTCAACCCCAGCCCTGACTTGTTGTCAAAACCTTTCGAAACTGGTGTCAAAACAGTCGTTATAATTAGCAAGAATTTGCAAGTCCACTCCCCGAAATTTGCAAGTCAAAATTCCAACCCCTACGATTTTTCAAAGTTTTCAACCCCAGCCCTGACTTGTTGTCAAAACCTTTCGAAACTGGTGTCAAAACAGTCGTTATAATTAGTAAGAATTTGCAAGTCCACTCCCGAAATTTGCAAGTCAAAATTCCAACCCTTATGATTTTTCAAAGTTTTCAACCCCAGCCCTGACTTGTTGTCAAAACCTTTCGAAACTGGTGTCAAAACAGTCGTTATAATTAGCAAGAATTTGCAAGTCCACTCCCAAAATTTGCAAGTCAAAATTCCAGCCCTGACTTGTTGTCAGAAACTTTCAAAACTAGTCTTACCACAAATAATTACTTAGAATCATTAGGTTTGTAACAAATTAACATTGGTATTAACATAGTTTTGAGTTCCCGTTTGATAGTTATTTAATTACTATGTACAGTTATTTATTTTGATAATAAGTAAAAAAATAAACGCTTATAATTATAATATATTTATTTAATATTTTATTTTCTAGAAATGTAAGTGATAAGTTATAGATGAAAATATGAGTTATGGGAACCAATACAGTTTAGGTAGCACCAAAGCGATTTTCGTGAATTTTTTCTTTAAAATGTGTGTTTTTGCATGCTTAATGATGGATCAGATCGAAAATAATCAGACCTTGCCTATATTGCTTACTTTATATTTTATTGTTAATAAAACAATTTAATAAAAAGTAACTACGATTGATGGAAGTTCGCAAACTCGCGGACTGCAGAAGTGTAGAACATTGAAAGTAAGTTGAAATTTCTGATTGCATCACTGATTGTTCCTAGCTTATTGAAAAATACGAGTATAGGTTTCCAAAAAAAAATCTTACCGCATTTATGCCACAATACAATAGTTAATCATTACATTTTAAGATATAACTTTTTTGGGGGGCGGCAAAATATGTTGCTTTGGGGCGCTAAATGTTTAAATACGGTCTAGTACATTTTAGTTGTTGCTTTTGAATTATAAAAACTCACTTGATACAAACTTTTTTTGATATTTTATTTCATTCTATAATTTTTTATGTGTGGGTTTTTTATTTTGTTATAGTAGTTTTGAGGACTAAAGGATTATAAATTATTGTGTTAATTATATTTCGTTATTCATGTATATTTTATTAAATGCTATAAATTAAAATGTGATTATTTTGAACTTTGTACTTAATAAATTACATATAAATAAGAATATGTAATATAAATTCCTATTTAGAATAATATGAACAAATACTTAGTGATGAGTGATGACATACTTTACAAATATTATACGTAACATAAGATGTATTTGTATTACCTGGATCCTCTATTTTTATTTCTTAGTGTTAGTTTAACTTTGCATTTGTAGTCTTAAATCATGTTTTATATTGACATGGAACACATACAACATACAAAACTAGTAACTACCTATACCCAACTACTAGGTATTTGTATTTTATTTGCCCATTATGTTTTTACACTTGTACTATTTTTAAGGTCAAACATCAAACGATTGCAAGAAAAAATATAACAAGATGTTTATGGTCAAAAACACAAATAGGTATTACATTAAAACAAGCACATTATTGTAATAATCCACTGAGCCCCGTAGGATAGTTTCAGAAATGTTCAAGTGAAATTGTTCATGAAATTTGAAAAGTTTCAAGGCTATTGAAATGAAAAGTAAGTTTCAAACTTACTTTTCAATAATTTAATTTCATAATCGTCTTATACATCAATAGATAGACAATATCTATGTTTACAAAGGTTATTTATATTTTTTAGTATTATTACATAAGTCTGTAAAATTGTGAACTATTAAAATTAAAATTGCCAATGTTTTGTGAACTTGCTATTTGTGATGTTTCATATTTTGGAAGGTATTTATATCTTAAATTTACACTTACAACCATACATTTTTGTAGACATAGATCATGTTTCCAATAGCTTTTTAAAATACATTTAGTAATTTAATAATATTATTATTTATTAAATTTATTAAGTTGGTTATTATTTTTAGTCTAAGTTTGGTACAGTCATAAAAATAATATTAATTTCTATTGAAAAATCCATAAATTACGAGGAAAATAAATAAACACTGCTTCAATATAATTATTATTAGTATTCAGTAATTACCAATTAAATGCAATTAAGATGGCCAGATCTAATAATTTCATTACATAAATCACTTTTAAAATAATTTGATATATATGTGTAAAAAAAGCTATTGAATCATATACAAAACAAATTAAAGGTATATAAAAGTGTTTAATTAAAAGTTTCAATTTTTTTGAAAAGTTCATGAAAACATGAAGAGTTTCAACAAGTCAGTGGAAACATGAAGTTTTACATCTCTATGTATTACATACGCACAGTGCTCACACTCCTGTCGAACTCTATGAAAGCTGCAGGACTCCTCGCATGCATGATGCACGGTAGCGGTGGCATTAAATAACAAATTATGATCATGTTGCCACAATATAATATGTCAGCACAATTTGTTTCTCGAGTCCTACCTATGTTAATGACTTAAACACTAAGACATATACTTTATCTTTTGTTTAACTTTGTGTTCTTTATGCCCAATGAGCTATACTAAATATTATTGTAATCTTATATATAAAATTCTCGTGTCACAATGTTAGTTACCATACTCCACCAAAACGGCTTGACCGATTTTTATGAAATTGTATAAGCATATTATTCAGTAGGTTTGAGAATCGGCTACTATCTATTTTTTATACCCCTAAGTGATAAGGATTGCCCAGAAAAAAATAAAAATAAAAATAATAATAGTGTATTATATTATATTGGTTGCTATTGGTTAATCGGGCATGTTTGTTGATTTGTTTTATTATTTTTTGTCAATATATATATATATATATAAATAAATGAATGTTTGTGTGTAGATTAGAACTCTGGGAAGAAGATAGGCTAATTTAAAAAGGGTTAAAATTTGGTTTTTTTTTTATTCATTGGATATAAGTACAGTTATGTTAGGTTAGGATTCTGTATTAATTATATTAATCCACCGTGGGTGGAATTAAGTAAAAACGAAAAACTTGGTATAACTTTGATACTTTAGAGTTAAGTGTAAGTCTACTAATGTACTTACGTAAAAACAGCACGGGGTCCGCGATCTATCGCAGGTAGACCTACCTGATAATATACTGCTGCGAATCAACATTTTTATTCCGGGCAACAGAAAAGTTAAGATAAATCTATAACATCATACACCGAATATTAAATAACGCATTGAAAAAAATTTGATTCATATACAGTTTGTAAATTTAACGGGTAACGAAGTGCACGGGATCAGCTAGTATATTATATATTACATTATGATGTTAACGGCTGTCTATTATAGTATACATACTAAAGTACACACAAGATCAAATTTGCTAGGTACTAGAAACCACCTTCAAAGTTTAAAATTGAAGCATTTTTCTGATATGAAAAGTGTCTTCACACATCATTGTAAAATTAATGCGATAATTTAATATCGCTCTGCTCAGAATCTAAAATTCAATAATATGCATAAAAAGTAACATTTAAACGTTTTACGCAAACTAAACTATAACAAATTAAATCCAGTATACCTACACATAAATCACATAAACTGTGGTTTCCTTTATTAAATAATTGTATGATACTATTTTTGTTCTATTTTTAATATTATTCGCCGGTCGCTTGCGCTGGAGAAGACTATGTAAAGGTTATTTTTATCAGTTGTGTGCAAATGGTTCAATAAATTATAATATCTATATTGTTATTTTCAATATCGTGCTATTTTTATTACGATTATAAATTACAAGAGAAATATTTTTCATTCATTAGCAGAACGCCGTTGTCTTCGATGTTCAATGTGTAGCTGCTGTCATGTTGAGTCATTGAATTTACAATTAACTGTCTTATTTTCGCTTTTAAGGTTTTTTTAAAATGGACAATCAAAAGGTAAGTACCTAATTGATTATAGTAATATTATAAATTATAATAGATAATAATAATAATAATAATTGCGTGCAATATTAAACAGCGAAAATAACTTTACCTTATACATGGATTTTGATATTTTAAAAGAAAAAATTCTGATTATTTTATTTTTGTACCAATGATTATATTTTAATTATGATTGAATGTAAGATATCGTAAATATTTGTTATGAATTATTATAATAGGTAGTTATTTATTTAGGACTTATTAACATGATTTCAACGTATTATTTATTTTCTCTTTCTTCTGAGTTTCTTGTCTACCCATGGCATACTGGTATATGTTGCCACCCGATCACAGCTATAATATTCTAGCCCCCGTGTACCACTCCGTCACTAACCAGCTCACACACAATTTTTTCTATATTTGTATTGTTTTATTTTTGTATTTAATGTGTCGTATGTGAATTATATTATAATATGTAGATTGGACAGCGCGTTTTTCAATTCTATCAGCAGCACAAATCTTGATAGTTAACATTTTAAACTAAAATAGTAAAATATTATTAAAAACTGTGGGGCTTAGTCCTCCCGGCTCCCACAAGTCCCCAATAATTCCGACTATTGCGTTATCGCACGCCGCCGCAACGGCTGGGCGAATATTAATTTTAACATGGCCGCCGTGATTTTGTCCCTTACCGTACGTTGCCGCGTCAAAATTAAATATTGTCAACACAAATTACCGTAAATTTTACGTAAAAGTATGTACTTATATGCAAAATTAATTTATTAATCAACAAAATAATTAATAATAAAAATAAAATCATTGGAGCAAATATACTGTGTTATGTAACCAAAAACCATTATAGGTACTGTCGTGTTAATGTACGCGGTAACATCAATACATAATATTATGTTTTATTCGTGTTACGATAAAATGTAAGATTTCAATAATTTTTAGACTTCATTATCGAATTGTACTGGTATTGAAGTATTAAACACCACCGGGGTTGGCGTTGGCCGTTGGGGTATAGTCTAATAAACTCATACATTTTAGAACTTATTTATATAGGTATTGCTCATAAACCAGATTATATATTCAAAATATATCAAACATACATACATATAAACTTATGTTTAATATATAATATCAAATATGTTCAAACGTAAAAAATACAATATCATAGTATAAAGTAAAATATTTCAGATTCAGACCGGAGCGATAAATGTATTGTATTTAGTACTTACAATGATATGTGTTTTTATTCCTTTATGTAAGTAACATATTTTAGAGTAGAAAAAATTCTCCGATTTAGTTAAGAATGTATATAATGTACAATTTTTATAGCTAAGAATTTAAAACTTAGTCTGAAAAATATATTGATACATTTTCTCTTTATAGACATTTGAAGTTCAAATTTGGACGAAATTCCATATTTAAACTAATATTAAAGATGATGTTAGTAATTTTATTGTAATTTAAAAATATAATTCGTGAGTACGTGAAACTTTTATAGTACCTATACTATTATATTTTTATACACACAATGACATTTTTAAATGTAATGTTTTCTAAAAAGAAATAATTCAACTAATTTCAATTAGATAATAGTGGTAAAATAAATTACGTTAATACCAATAATATCATAAAATATACTTACGTTAGGTAAAT
>NC_042493.1:2766913-2767069 GCF_005508785.2 Acyrthosiphon pisum | reverse complement strand
CACATATTACAGTGACTTATTCATCGACGAGGTCCCTACACTTAATAGGTAGGTACTTACTTTACAGCAGAATGGATACCTAGTTTTTTAAATATAGGTAGTTTATATTTAAATAGAAAAACAAATTCACATAACCCCGCTTACAATTTTTTTAAT
>NC_042493.1:2761929-2766813 GCF_005508785.2 Acyrthosiphon pisum | reverse complement strand
GATTTTATATTATAGACATATGTTATCAGACTACTTATTTTAGAAATAATATTGTTGTGTTCACCTGGGAACCGTCTTGAGGAGGTGAGGCTGCCGGCGTTAACTGTCATAAGTGCGCACGTGGCCAACATAACTAAAACCAAATAATTATGAATTAAATAGTTATTTTAAAAAACAAAACAAAATTATAAATTTGTTGCATAATAGGTTTGGATTGAATTGAATGATACATTATACATCTGTTTAGCATATTATACCTGGTGTATACGGACAAATGATTACCGTTTGTTGAATGTTGACGATTTGTTGTTAAGTTGTTAAGTTTTTTAAACACTTTATAAATTGATGTATTTGTATCACAATATATTAGTTTATTTAAGGTTCATAAATTCTAAATCATACACCTTCTACTTACTAATTACTGTGATTATTGATTTTTTTTTTTATTGGGGCTGGCTGCCCAATTTTTAAAAGTCTTCAGGTCAGGTACTGTTAAATTGTAAATTTGTAACTACTTGCTTCAATAGGCATTTACTGGACCAATATCACAGTTTCATCTCTATACTTAAAACTAATTTTTCAATTTATTTTTGTGGTGCTGGATTTGACTTGGTAATCTTACCAACAATTTACATATTTTAAATATAAGATTATTTGATTAGGGGGTTGATACAAAAATACAAAGCTATCAATTATTATTAATTTGATACTTCTTAAAAAATATTTTACTTTAATTAAAAAAGTTATGTTGGTTGGTATTCTACCCCAGTCGTAGAGTCGCAGTAGTCCTACATAATGTAAAATACATCTCTAATTGTTTTTTTTTATTCTGTGTTAGTATTTTGCAATGTACAGTGGGTACCTATCTACCATTGTACCATTATGGGTATTGGTTGTATAATAACCCTTTATAACTAATAACTTATACTCTATTTAAATATTTTACTCCTTTTTTGTTTTAGGTAAGCTCTAATAACTAAGGAAATGGGTGTTATACGAAAATAAATAAAAACAATAGAAAATGTTTTTTTTTAAACAGTTTATTAAGTTTAACCTAACCGTCACCGGCCACCGACTCGCCATCGTCACCGGCCACCGACTTGCCACCATCACCGGCCACTGACTCACCACCGCCACCGCCACCGACTCGGCGACGCCACCGGCCCCGGACTCGCCATCCGCGTTGTGGCCATCCGGCCGAGAAGTAGCCGCTTCCGCCATGGCCATTATGGATACTAAAATATCATAAAATTAATTAATTTTAAATTTTAAAAAACGTATATTAAATGCAGTGTTGAAACTTACTAAATTTTGGGCATCCAATAATTTTGTGCCCCTTTGTGTGGCACAGGTCACATTCTAAAAAAAAATTATAGTTAATAAACAATATTTTATTTAGGATTTACTTATATTTGATACTTACTTCCACTAAACTTTTTTGGTGGGGGTGTGCCACCGCTTGCACCTCCCCGCCAAGGTCGCCACCACGCCCGCGATCACCACCACGCCCGCGTTTTCCGCCTCGACCGCCTCTGCCACCACCACCGTAAATCGTTATATTTCCGTACATCTATAAGTTTACAAACATAAATACATAAACGTTGTACCAACAATAAAACTATATTTTATTCCAACAATATTATTACAATAATCTAGTTAATACTGAAAACATTAAACATAATACAATAATCTGGTTAATTTAACAAAATTTAGGAACTACACATATAATACACATGATACAATTATAAACTAAATAAAGACTTAATTATTTAATTAGTTTTTTTTTATTAAATAAGTTATTACTCTTTTTAAATTAATAACTTAAATTAAGTTTTGAACCTTATGCTCTACCTGCATTGAACAATCATGCCACATAGTTTAAATAAGTTTACACACATAAATACATTAACTTTGAACCAACAATAACTATATTTTATTTGAACAATATAATTATTACAATAATCTAGTTAATATTCAACACATTACAAATAATGCAATAATCTGGTTAATTTAACACAATTTGGACACAACACATAACCTACACATAATACAATTATAAAAAAATAAAGACAATTATTTCAATTAGTTTTTTTTAGAAAATAAGTTATTGTTTTTTTTAAATAAATAATTTCAGTCAAGTATTGAGTCTCTACCTGCACTGAACAATCATGCAACATAGTTTAAAGAAGTTTACAGACATATATATTATGATGATTATTAATATTACTTTTCGGCAAATATAAAGTGGGTAGTGAACCCTTTTTTAGTTTTTTTATCCCTGGGCTCTTACAACATTTGTCAAAATTCTTGTGACAAACCGCATAACGGCGTCGAATCACGGATTTATCTAATTCATACAGTTTTGGGTTGTTACAACGCTAAACCCAAATTATGAAATCGCTGTCCGTTTGAGGGAACACATGTTTTCTATCGACACTTTTACAATTTAAAACGCAACATTTTGAAGAAGGCATTTTTAATAATTGTAGAAAACTGACAATACAAATTGAAAAGTATAATTCAAATTTCACGTTAAGTTGTAAGTTCGTTAAAAACTTTAAAACAAGTTTAAGACGTGTAGATAATAGATATTCTGATATCATAATCAATGATAATACTGAAAAGTATAGAGCGCTACCGGAGGTACGATTTTGAACTAATAGTTTTTACAGAACCATAACTACAGCTATAGAGTTCGTCCCCCCTGCATTAGATAATATTAAGAATGTCAGGGAATATTTGTATTCTCTCAGGCCCACGCGTAACATAGACAAGCGCATCTACACAGAATCATTTTTTTATGTGTTTGAATAAAATCACCTACTACAAAAAATATGTAAATTAACACTTTTGAGGGTTTCACACATCGGTTTTATATTTTATTAGAATACTTTCATGAGAAAAAAAAATTTAATTTAAATGATATTTAAATTGTATTGAGACATCATTTAGAAAAACTGATATGTCAATCCCTCGAAAATATTATTATCTTAAATTATTGTAATGGGATTTCACTTTATGATTAAATAGATCTTGGTTAAGTAAGAAAACATTATTCTAGTTTTTAAAATATGTAAAATATATAATATCATGCGTTGTACGACGAATTATAGTCTATAATGATGTACCTATGGTATCTAGTTTATTCATAGTAAGATTGTATTTATTTTATATAACTTGTTAACTATTAAGTATAATAATATAATATTTATTACTATTATTGTATGTATTCGGTGTCAATTTTTTTTTTCAAACTTGAATTTCGTAATGTTAGGTACCTATTTATTTTTAAATTGTAACAAAACGTAATTAATTCGATCAAATTTACTTAAAATGGAAAATAAAAAGAGTAATTACCTTTTCAAAAATAATGAGCACTTAATGTAATAAAATTAGATGTATAAAAAAAATTTTAATACTCACGGTTTTATTATTATTGTTTTATGCACCGCTGTCCGCTGCCGACCGTTGATCGAAATGGAATAAACGAGTATCAAAATTGTTTTTGTACGCTTTCGTATTTTTTGGTAAAACTCATCATATAGACACAGGGTCTCTAAAATGTTGTGTGGGAAAAATGGTGGGGATCGGTTATGGACAAATAACATAATCCACATGAAAATGTTAATATAGTCTTATCGCAAGTCCAAATAAACAGGCCAATAATATTAGTTGCATTTTGAATTACGGAACTAACCTATTATTCATTGATTTATGGTTTATTTTGACTTAAAATCAATTATAATAATAATTTGTATATTTTATATACATTATACATTGTTATCTGTTGACCGTATTATAATTTTTTTTTTTTTGGTCTTTTTCACATTTATATTTTAATACTTTTTGAGTCAAAAACATCCGAGCCCCAGCTCTATCCTAGCTCAGCGTACTACTATTATTTTTAAGGGAAATGGAGAATCATCATTCTTACCTATGTCTTATATTAACTTGTTTTTTTTTTTTTTTAATTTTTGATTATTCATAAATATTTGTTATATGATATAAAGAGGGGGTGGCTCAATAACGTTTAACAAGTGATAGGGATGCTCTTTTTTAAAAAGTAAACAGTACTTCAAACCCTACTTTTATTTTTCCAAGTCGAGCACTGTATAGAGAAATCAATCTAGGTGTATAAATAATAATCATATTAAAATAAATCATTAACCGATAGGCAATAACCATAAGTAGAAACAGAAAACAAAAATTATAAATTAAAACAGAAAAACACCCAGGGATCCTGTATGTTTTTTTATACATACATATATTTTATATATTTTTGTTTAATTGTAATACTTAGGTATATAATATAAAGTCTGAATTATAATTCAGTGGCGCGGCGAAGGGAGTAATCGAGAGGCGGGCACCTCTCAGTTTTGAATGGGGGGTGGGTGGGTAATAGTTTAGTTTCATAATTATTATGAATTTAAGAGGGGACCAACGTCTCCATATAGTCGTAAACGTTCCATACATAATCTTATGTATAATGTCCAATGTATAAAATCATAATTTGTTAAAGAGGACGCTTTTCAACCGCCGTCCCGGCTTAAAACAACGTTTTAGATGTCGAAAGTGAAATTATAATTGTAGCATTGTGCCATTACAATAATTTATATACCATGTTATGTTATTTTAAACGTATAACATAGTTCATTTCGGTTTTCAGTGCAATGTGCATAATTATCGGCAAGTGGTATATTATGTAAAAACCCAGTTGGCTGACACTCGATTGTATGAACCGATAAGAACGTATTATTGTTGTTATAGTGTGATGTACTGACGTCACCGTTAATGTAAACAATAATTTATTACTATATTATAATATGGTGTCAACAGAATATTTCAACTTTTAGATGTACACCAGATACACAATAATCGGTTTTT
>NC_042493.1:2761529-2761829 GCF_005508785.2 Acyrthosiphon pisum | reverse complement strand
ACATTTTTCACATGACAAAAAATATCATGACTCATAAACGTTAAGGCGTGCACAGACATGAACAGTTTATGCATTACTTAATACAGGGTGATTGATTAAGCGTAAAACACTCATTATCTCAAAAAGTATTCACTTTTTTCAAATTTTTTTTTTTTCAAAATTTTAGATCTACGCTGTTCTAGAATTATATAATTTTTTTATATTTTTCACCCTCATATTTATTAGGAAAAACACTATCAACTTCTGATTTTCAATGGTAACCTATACTTTTAATTTCATAATTAATAAGGCTATTTTTTT
>NC_042493.1:2745384-2761479 GCF_005508785.2 Acyrthosiphon pisum | reverse complement strand
CAATTTTTTTTTTTCAAACTTGAATTTCGTAATGTTAGGTATTTATTTTTAAATTGTAACAAAACGTAATTAATTCGATCAAATTTACTTAAAATGGAAAATAAAAAGAGTAATTACCTTTTCAAAAATAATGAGCACTTAATCTAATAAAATTAGATGTATAAAAAAAATTTTAATACTCACGGTTTTATTATAGTGTACCTTTTATTTATGCACCGCTGTCCGCTGCCGACCGTTGATCGAAATGGAATAAACGAGTATCAAAATTGTTGTTGTACGCTTTCGTATTTTTTGGTATAACTCATCATATAGACACAGGGTCTCTAAAACGTTGTGTGGGAAAAATGGTGGGGATCGGTTATGGACAAATAACATAATCCCCATGAAAATGTTAATATAGTCTTATCGCAAGTCCAAATAAACAGGCCAATAATATTCGTTGCATTTTGAATTACGGAACTAACCTATTATTCATTGATTTATGGTATATTTTGACTTAAAATCAATTATAATAATAATTTGTATATTTTATATACATTAATACATTATTGTTATCTGTTGACCGCATTATAATTTTTTTTTCTTTGGGCTTTATCACATTTATATATTTTTATACTTTTTGAGTCAAAAACATCCGAGCCCCAGCTCTATCCTAGCTCAGCGTACTACTATTATTTTTAAGGGAAATGGACGCATCATCATTCTTACCTATGTCTTATATTAACTTGTTTTTTTTTTTTTTTTAATTTTTGATTATTCATAAATATTTGTTATATGATATAAAGAGGGGGTGGCTCAATAACGTTTAACAAGTGATAGGGATGCTCTTTTTTAAAAAGTAAACAGTACTTCATACCCTACTTTTATTTTTCCAAGTCGAGCACTGTATTGAGAAAAAAGTGTTTCGTCGTGCTCATAATGTTCTTCTTGATTCAATTTACTTTTTTGGCGTCACTCGAGCTGCACGGTGCTCCTGTTCCAGCCATTGTCGACAATTAATAGTCCAAGGTGCATAAACCGCATGTTCGGCGCTAGCATATTATTCATCGTCATTTTGTCAATCATTCATTTGTCCTGTGTTGTGATTTGCTTCTGTAAGTATCGTTCATAGCCACAGCATTGTGCTCTTTTAATATTATTTTTCCCCATTCGGGGCGGACAGCAACATACATTTAGAAGCACATGATTTATTTATTGTGGTGAATTATATGTCGGTGATTTGTACGTCTGAGCTGGTGGCTCGTTAGTCGCACGTTTTTGGGATTATCACACATTTTATTATTATATTGTATTTTTTATTGTGAGACTTTGTGCATCCCAAGACGGTAGCATTCTGGTTTGAAGCCGCTAACGGACACCAGCCCACAGGTAATCAGCTGACGAGCTGCTTATTATTATATATATATCTGTCTCTGAGCCATTATACCTACTATTACACATATTATTATACCTAATATTACACATATTATACACTATATTATACACCATATTATTGCACTATATTATACATATTATACATATTATACACTATATTATACTACATTATTACACATTACTGTACACATTTTACTTACAGATTTGCAATAAAGAAGCTTCGTGAGTGATTATAGAAAGAGTCTTATTATTTATACTATTTTATATTATCCATATATGATCCCTTAATTATAAGTTTAATTAATATAGAACTACACGATACAGCGTAGGGGCGTACCGTATCCCGTATCCGCTATGGAGTTGTGACTGGCTTCCTGAAAAAAATTTGTTTAATTAGATTTCTCAATTTTGAAAACTTGAATGTTTTTTTTTTTTAATATACTAATATATCCTTACTCTTGACGACGTCTGCTGACTAACGACGGGGATCGGCGTTGGGGTACTGTTCGGTGAGCGGGATCTAGGGAGGTGGGAGCCACCTCCCCGCCGCCTTCCACCATCACGACCCCTCCTACCTCCCCAGCCGCCTACACCATCACGACCACTGCTATTATCATCGCCAGGGCCGCCGACCCTTTTTGACGAGCCACCTACAATATAAATTACAATTATATACATATTATATGTGTAAAGTAAACACTCACCGCAATCCCGGGAATGATGCCTCAGTTTACTGCAGTTGTAACATTCTGAAACGGGTAGATATAATTTTAATCGTTTCTAATTTTATACAATATATATATTAACCAAATGTATGCTTACTTCGGGCGTGGTCTTCACCGTTCCCGATGAACACGGTGCAGCTCCCGGTAATATTATAAGTAGGTTATTATTACTCATTCTATAGTTAATAAATAAAAACAAAAAAATGAAGTTGAAAAAAACAATTGATTAGTTTGCATTATTATATTTGTGGTATTATAAAATATTAAATTCGTTTGACAAAAAACATGTGGTGCACACTAAATCTAAGCCAGGGTTTTCTTCGCAAATATATATGATATAACAATATACATTATATTAATTTATAAATACGATCGGCGGTGAACGTGTTAAAACAAAAAGACTAAAATAGAAAAAATACTTAATTTGTTTCACAGAAACCATGTGTAACACACAAAACTAGGGCTCGAATTTCTTTGCAAATTTATATATTATTATAATAAGAGATATTTTATTATTAATTCATAAATAAAATCCACGTTGGACGTGTTAAAAAACAATCTAAAAAACTGCTTGATATAAAATTATATGTGGGGCTATACCCCCAAGTTTGAACTATGATGGTAGGGGAAACGGAGTCTCCTACTGAATATTTTCAAGAAAATTATCTAGACTCTCCGTGCAAAATGTCTAAATACGCCACTGAGTTAAAATGCATTATTCTAATAAAATACCGAACAAGTAAGAACATATGTTGTTACATTTCATAATTTCAATTATCTTGTAAATTGTATTATATTTTTATAGTACCTACATAGGATAGATAGAATAGAGAGGATAGATTAAATAGGTGAGGTACACTGTGAATAACTTAACTTTTAAATTAACCCACAAATTAAAATATTACATCACCTACCTATTTAATATTCAAAATAAGTTAAATATTAAAATTGTCTGACAACTATTCTTTTTAAAGAGTTAAAGGATTATCACAAGTCAGATGTGAAACATGTTGGTGCAAAGTGGCGAAGTCGTGTATCTCAAATTTTGATGATTTGGATGAAAAAATCAAAAAAGACAAAAGTAAGGATTTATTATAGATAATTATAATATATCTTATTAAATCAATATTCTAATTAACAATAACACAAAAAAAAATCATATTACTACATCCAATCACCCAATTACTTTATTTTGCCAGCTTAAAATATTTCCAGGTGAGTTTGTATAATTGGCGAAATATTCTCTCACTTCTTTGGCTTCTAAAGAGGCATTTCTGACTCCTTTTTTGTAAGTGTAGTCTTCTAGTTTGCAGTTAAATGTATTTTCTGCACTAAAACCATCTCTGCAGCGTACAAAGTTATGTAGAACAAAAGCGGATTTTTGTAATTTTGACAGCAAAATCAGGAGATGCTAAAATAGGTGTATGAAATATTCTCCATTTATTACTTAGAATACCATAAGTACCTACATTCAATGTTTTGGCGAGCTCTTGATAAACGATAGTTAAAGACTCTTTGGTCATTTAAAGATTTTCTTGGGAAGGTCCTTAAAAATGTTTATTTAATGCAAATGCCTCATCTCCAACAATCACATATGGTTGAGGTCTACCTTCTTCATCTCCAGGTAAGACGTGTGGAAAATTAACTTTATCAGCATATAGATTTTTCCCAAAAACTGATTTTTTAAATACATTACAATCGCTCTCCTTACCATAGGAGCCAACATCAATAATCCGAAAACAATAATCAGCATCACATATAGCGAGAAGGATAAGGGAATAAAAGTGTTTATAGTTAAAGAACTGATCAATTATTTTTTGGACATTCCAACCGTTCATGCTTTCCGTTGACTGCACCAACACAATTTGGGAATTGAGTTTTTTCATAAAAACTTTTAAAAATTTGCAGCCAGTCTTCTGTGGTTGGTACAGGCATTTTTCTAGGTTGCAAAACTTTCCATAAGATATCACACGTTTCCCTTATAATATTAGAAATTGTTGAAACACCCATTAAAAAATCAAAATGCAGTGCTGAAAAGTTGGTTCCAGTTGCCAAATATCTAAAAACAAACAAAAATGTTTTTATGAAATAAAAAATACCCAATTTGTATTTGATTGTATTTGGGTTGCAAATCAAGACTGTTTAAATGCACAATGAAATATGTCAACATATACAAGCATGTATTTATCTCTAAATTGTAACACATTCTATAATAATTGTTAAAACCAATGCAAAGTAGTGACATAGTACATGCCTATACCAGTTGAAAAAATACATAGTATTAGTAATATTAGTAATTAGTATTAGTAATAATTGTATGGTAATTATAAGTTTCTTATAATACTAATACTAATACTCATGCACATACAATATTAATAAACTAATTTACTAATACATTAAATACAAATAATTAAAGTCTGCCAGTTAAAATGTATAATATCGAATATACTATTTCATGTACTACACCCACCGTGTCCAATGATCCGTTTCGAATGCATGAAATTCATGTACCACTGGAACCTGCAACTCTTGCTAAATAGTATTTCAAATCATAAATTAAACGCTCCCTCTAACAACCACTTATGCCTAGTTTCAATAACATACTTTCAACAGTTTCTTTTAAGCTCCAATAATACATAACAAAACAATTTTAATGCAATATTTAATAAACAATTATGTAAAAAAAATGATTTTACATAAAAATACAAATGTAAAATATATATTACAGCATAAACACAAATAATCCATCAATATTTTTCAATAAAATTTACATTTTTTTTTTTTTATTATTACATTTTATATGAATTAGTTGGGCATCATATTATATCAATGGTATCTTATACATCTTATTAATTATTATATTATATGAATATACAATAAAAATACATTACTTTTTTATTAAAAGATTTAAAAAATAAAGTTTTCTTAAATTAGACAGCTGCAATGCCCAGGTACTAGCTGAATTTCCACACTACCCAAGGGGTATCAGCTAAAGCGCGTTTTTTTAAGTGGTTTCCCCAATAGGCATAATCCACTGACGTTCTCACGTCAATAGTTTTTTTTAAAGGGTTATCCCCGTAGGCCTAATCCACTGACGTTCCCACGTCGACAGTTTTTTTTTTACGTGGTCTCCCCTATAGGCCTAATCCACGAACCGAGCAACGGCTACAAAAAAAAAAAAAAAGAAAAAAAAATATTACATAATTCCACCTAACTGGCCATTACCGATCAAGAATTTCTTTATATCCCGTATCTTGGTCCAAATAGTCGCAAAAGTACGGGCCGGGTCACACAAAAATGGCGGAGTGCGCATCAGCGCTGTCAGATCGTCGCTACTTGAGAGGATCGGTGACTGAATCATGATCAGGTCTGTCAGGATCCTGACCTCCTCCGCAGAAAACTTAGTCCTGGTCGGAGTCTTCATCCTAAGCCGTTCCATAGAAAATTTAAGCCAGCCCGTCGGCGTGGTGAAGACGCGGGTGGTCGGCGATACAGCGGGACTCCTCAGAGGACTCATGGCATCGGGTGACCCGTGAACAGAGCCCACCAAAGGTTGGGAAGGTGTAGGAGGTGGTGGTGACTGTTCGGATAAATCTGCAAAAAATCAGTCATTTTAAAAAAAATAAGAAAAAAATAAAACATCGAATTACTCAACTCACTTATTCGGTTGCCGGTCATGGCGTCAACAAACAATTGCCTAACGACCGGATTGCTAGGCACGCCAGCACCGACGTCGACAGTCACCCTCTGTCTCCTGAGGGCAGCCTCTGTAGCCACAGCTACACTCAGGTGATGACGTGTTTCAGAAGTGTACACAGGTACACTCCTGTATACAACGTCGGGGTTGTTGGTTCCGTGAGTCAACCCGCTACCGATGGGGTAGTGAATCCTTGTGTCAAAATTGTGGAGGACTGGAATTTTTTGTTTTAGCCAATATTTTTTGCACCGAGCAAAAAATTCTTTGGAAGACTCACCCAGCTGAAATCAAAATCTAATAAATAACAAAAAAGAAATGTATAACCCGATGAATACACATTATAATACACTAATACACAAATTTCCGCATCACCCTGAGAGGTAAAGTGTTGATGCGTTTTTTTTAAAGTGGTATCCCCAATAGGCCTAATCCACTGACGTTCCCACGTCGACAGTTTTTTTTTACGTGGTCTCCCCTATAGGCCTAATCCACGAACCGAACAACGGCTACAAAAAAAAAACGAAACTACAAATCCCTCCTCTCCACAGAATGGAAGATTTGGGCGTCGACCATTTCTGCCCTAAATTGCATAACCCGAGGATTACGGGCTACTACGTCCCCGACGAATGTCCAATCACACCTAAAAAAACAATTAATATTACACTTAGAACAGAAATAAATTTATGACAGTTATCATAAATGGACCGTTGTGAACGCGGGATAATAAAGTTTCGCGGGACAACTTCTACTTCCCTCAAAATCAGGTCCTTTAGGGCAACTGTCACTGTGTCGTAGTCTAAACGCCGACGAAATAATGTATTCACCAAAGAGAGTTTGTACGAGTGGCATTTGACAAATGACTCATACACGTCGATAGCAGGAACCGTCCCCGCCACGGATAGCCGGCCAAAACAGCCGTGGGAATGGGAGCCATATTCGCGAGTTAAGCTTAAATACGAGACCCGCCGCTACGGAGCATCCCATTCCCGATTCGGCGCTTGCTATCCGCGACGTGATTTCCAACCATTGTTGGGTCGCCTGAAAAAAAAAAAAATCAGCACAGCAATGAAAATTTGAAAACGAGAATAAACAAACAAAAAACATACGACGTCGGGGCTACACGCCAAGATGTCCCGAGTCATAAAACCAAATATGTGACACACCAGTTCCCGGACAAATTGTCCGACAGGCACGTTACCAAACAAATCCACTGGCGATAAAACCTAAAACTGGCCGATGGCCGTCGCATCGTAACGGCAAAAGCCGTGGTCGTCTCGCCGCGACTTACGAACAGCGCCGGGCCTTATCTGCCGAACGGAAAACAATCGTTTCACCCGTTGGCCGTTGAGATGACGTGTTTCGCCGAGTGCAAAATAGCGCAGCAGGATCTCTATTCATACGTTCATGAACGTAGTATGGGCAGTTTTTTGATGACTTTGAAATTAGCCCAGAACTTAGACAGAAGTCCAGCAACCTGGTCCCGTAGTCAGGGACCAGGCTGAGGACATCAGACGAGCTGCGTCCACTAACAACGGCCTCGACGTGGAGGTCGGACCCCATCAATGAAATCGTGCATGGGGCCGAAAAACATGAGGCTGACTTTCTCCAGCTCTCTAATCACCGCCATATCACTAAGCCCCGACGAGAGGCCGCCTAACATCAACCATGTGAATAAGGAGGTGGTAGACAGCCCCCGGCGGAGCATGTGAATGGCGGGATTGTAGACCTGCAAATAAAAACAGTTCGGCAACAGGTGCTATAACACAGTAACCAACGACATTTTATTATACAACCCTGAGTATTTGTGTATTTTAAAAAAATAAATTACCTGGTGAACTGGCTTCACACCGTCTGCCTTAAAGTAGCCATAGTTATAGACTCCAAGGCCAGAGTAAAACCTGACCTTGTGCCCTACGGCTAAGGCCTGTGCACGGGACACTAACGCCGTCCGCACCACCGATTTAAGTGTGAGTCATGGCAACGTGCACTTGCACAATGACAATCGACTTGTGGAACGGGTCGACAAAGCGCCCGATGTAGGAATTTAGCTGGTCAGGCGGCATCTGCAAACCATGGGATGCAACGTAAAATCTAAATTAAAAAAATGGTAATAAATTTAAAAAAACCACTAAAAAACCAACCCTTAACTAAAAAGGGTTTTCGGAATAAAAAAACACTTAAAAAACAACCCCTATAAAAACCTTAATAAATGAGCCAACAAAAAAATTTCATAAAACATCCCTTAAAAAACAACCGCCATTCAAAAAACATCCCTTTACAAAAAATAAAAATTAAAAAAATCACCCCTTAAAAATCACTTTAAAAACAACCCTTGGCAAAAAAAAACCATGTAAACATAAAATAAACACCCTAAAAATAAAAAAACACTTAAAACAAACACTCAACAAAAAAACACGAAAACAACTTAAAAAAACATAAAATGAAAAAAACCACCCCTACAATACATCCATCAACCACCAATCAAAACCATCCCTTAACAAAAAAAAAAACCCTAAAATAATAAAAAACATCCCTTAAAAACAAACCATTAACAAAGAAAATGAGGTTTTCAGGATGAAAACAACTTAAAAACCCCTTCAATACATCCCTCAAAAAAAACCACGAACAAAAACATCCCTTAACAAAAAAAACCCTTGAAGAAAAACACGCAGAAAATACAAATTAAAAACCATTAAAACAAAGAAACCACTTTAAACCATCGCTCAAAAAAAAAAAACATAAAATGGAAAAAACCACCCATAAATAAATATCTTTTAAAAAAACAAACACCGCTTAAAAACATCCCTAAACAAAAAAAGTCGTGTTTTGTCGTCTTTAGTATTTCGGTTGTAGTTTCCCCTTCTGCTGGCTTGACCGCTATGGCATCTGGGGGTGGAGGCTTTCTTTTCTTTTTCTTGTTGGTTTCCGCATTGCTCTCTGTGGGTCCTCTTTTCGCCTTTCGGGATTTCTTTTTGGCGGTCCTCCACTCGTTAACTGTAGGAAATTCGTTTGTGGCCTGGCTGCTGCCCTGGGGGTGGTCCGGTGGGTTTTGAGGTTTGTTTGTGCTCTTCCGCGCGTTTCTGGTGGGCGCGTCCGTCCCGGGTGTACTTGCCTCAACAGGTTGCTGTTGGTATTGCTACCCTACCTGTTTTGACAGCCCTTCTAGTAGCGCTCCTTGCCTTTCCATGATCACGTGGAGTTCAATGATGGCTGCTCTGGTCTTAGCTAGGGCCGGCGTGGCTGCGTCTGTTCTGGGTTTCTCTCTGATTAGTGCCTTTTCGGTCTCATAGAATGCACTGTGTAGGCTGACAGTTGACTCTTTTAGGTTCTCGGTTGTCTTGGTGACCCCCTCGATGGCTTCCAGAATCATTGGGGATTTGCTTTTTTCCTTGCTGATGTGGAGACGTTTAGTGATGAGCGGTAACGAATAATTTGTACTATCGAATAATATTCGATTATTCGTGCAAACTATCGAATAATTATTCGAATAATAATTTGCATGACCGAATAACGAATTAAAATAAAAATTATTCGAATAATTCGTCATCAAATAATATTATTCGTTTCAAATATAATTATTCGAATAATAATTTGCGTGACCGAATAACGAATTAAAATAAAAATTATTCGAATAATTCGTCATCAAATAATATTATTCCCAATAGTTTTCAAAAGCGCCGGGAAAAACAAAAGAAAAATTAAGGAAAAACGGGAATTTTTACGCAAGTAAGTAATAATTTAATATTATTTAAAGATTTACATATTTTTATTTAAAAAAATTAGAGTGTTTAAATTATAAGGCAACAGCCTATTACGCCTAGCACTCATAATTTGTCCTGTTTTTGAAAAAATCCTTTCAGCAGGTACAGAAGTTGCAGGTATCATAATGTATTTTAATGCTATTTCACTTAATGGATGAAGCAATAATTTGTGGTTTCTCCAATATTCGACTATGTTACAATTCAGGTTTTGATATGACATATTCATGTATTGCCTCATCAAAGCAATAGCACTACTGCTGCTTGTACTATGCGACTGAACGCTATTAACTCTATCTGTTAAAAATGTCCATAAATTCTCAGAGTTATCTTTTTCACCTTGTCCAGTAAGTATTTCTGGTTCTGAAATAAAATATTAATTATATAAAGAATCTATTTCATAAGATATAAGTTTATATTATAATATAAGATTTAATATTATATTTAGTATTTACCAGTTTCAGTAACATTTTACATTAAGCTGGCAATTTCTAAAACAATGCTTTTTTCAGCTTCAGTAGCATTACTTTCAACTGCAAATGCTGCTTTTTTGCATCTTGGGTCCAACAAGGTTGCCCGAGAAAAATATGGTACTAATGTTTGCTCCTCAACTGATTCAAATCTCTTGTTTATGTTGGCCAATAAATTTTGTTTAACAAATTGTCCAAGACGTGTTTTTGGATTTTTTCCATTTAATGATGTTTGCAATCCTATAAATTATTGTAATTTAAATTATTATTCATTAGCTAGTATAATAAAATTATTAATTAGTAAGAAATATATGAAAATAATTGTAAATATATTTCAACAATTACCTCGTATTAATGGTATAACTTTAGATATTGTTGGATATTGCTCTGCTGATAGTTCTATAGTTATGCTATTGAAAGGTTTTAATAGAGGTACAATGTCTTCAATATTATTCCATTCTTCAGAAGTGAGGTTAAGAGGACCATCATTTAGTGAAATCATTACAACTGTAAGAGGCTCTTTTAATTTCACTAGTCTCTCGATCATAAACAGGGTACTATTCCATCTAGTACGGACATCCTGTTTCAGTTTTAAAGTTTGTCCATGACCGAGTTGTTTTTGTTTTTCTATTAATAACCTGTTACCAACCTCACTCCGTTTAAAAAACACAACAATACTCCGACATTTCTTAAAAATGTTTTTCATTTTAGTAGCATCGTTTTGATAGTCTCCTGCTTCATTGTCATCTGTTAGATACAGAGCCTGTTGAACAACTAAATTCAGTTTGTGGGCTGTGCATGGAACATGCTGAATGCCCAAGTTTCTAACTGCTGACTTAATATTAGAACCACCATCAGTCACAATCGCAATTACTTTAGAGAGGATATCCCAGATACTTAATTCATTGGTCATGATTTGAGCTAAATATGCACCAGTATGATTTGCTTCCAATTAAGTTAAATTAGTTAAGTTAAATATTTATTAATATAATGTAAGTATGTTTTATTATAGTATTTTTAAGTTTTGAATTAGTGATTTTTGAAAAATAATATTACATTGTATTAATAATAATATTATTTTAATAATTAAAATAATTATTTAAAAAAGAAAATTGATTTTATTGGTTTTATAAAACTTTTAACTGTTACCTTGAATCCAATAGCTTGATCATATTTTGGAAACCCGAATTTTCCACAATTGACAACGGTTGCAAATCCTCAGCAATAATTTTCACTATTGCCTCATGAAAATGTTTAATTTGCAACTCGGATGGGGCTCCAAATCTTAAACAATGTGCATGTAATAACAAGATCATACTTTATTAATTATAGCATAATCATAATCATAATTATTTTAGATTCTGAGCGGAGCTAGGAAGCTAGTGGCTTTACAATGGTGTTTATTTTTTTTTTATCCTGTATACAAAATTTCTACCAGAAAGAGTGCTTCAATTTTAACATTTAGTATCTTATATTTTAGGAAATTGGATCAAAATGGTACTTTAGAGAGGTTATTTGATTTTCTTAATAGTTATTTAATGCCACGTTAAAACCACCAACAAATTACAAAAAACTACTAAAAATAAGATTTTAATTTCTAATGCTGTGTTCTATCACCACAGAAACAAATATAAAATAGTAATGTTATAATATCAATTAAACATACAGGCTATAATGAATAATAATAATATAAAATATCCAGACTGACAAACCGTCTCCGCTCAGAATTGTTTTTCTTATACAATGATATTATAGCATTAAACTCAAATTAATGCTAGTAATTGACCATTACAGTGACCCAATTGTAACCTACTGTACAGAAGAGCAACACCCACTTGCCCAAGTTTTTTTTTAAAGTCGAATTTGAAAAAAAGGCCTATAAATTATTGTGTTTACAAAATTAATTATAAAGCATAATATATATAATAACCAGGGATCGAAACCGGTTTAACCGGTTTTCCAAAAAACTGGTTAAAACCGCGGTTTTCTCATTTCTAAACACAGGAAGTGGAACCGGAACCAAAAGCTTTGAAACACCGGTTAAAAAACCGTAACCGAAACCTAAGACCTTAAAAAACCGTTTTCAAAACCCAAACCGAAACCATAGAATTGAAAAACAGATTAAAATTTAAAACTAATGTCGGTTTCTTTGAATTCCATAAAGTTAATTATATTATTTGTAATTCTACTATTTTTATACGAAGAAATTATTATGTTTGGATTTATTGATAAAAATCCCGATGCAGCTACTGAGTATTACGAAATATTCATATATATATTATTACTAAACTTTTGATTGAAAATTGCAAATACAAATAATATAGTGTGATGTTATTGTATTATACAATTAAATTTTAATGTAATCGAATAATGATCTCAACCATAGTCCATAATATGGCAACATAATATTACGTCGAATGCAAAAGTAGGTATGAGGCACCTAAATTAGGTACAAAATATTCAAGTTAATAACACGAAATTAGTTCTGCTGAACGTTAATTTGTTATATCGTATATTGTACACTAATTATACAAAGTAGCCATACTTCAGGGCTTTAGACTCGGCCCTTATAATAGTTAATAGAAAATAAAAATCGAATCTACAGTAATTAGACAGGAAAATAAAATGGAAATTTTTAAAAACCGAAAATTTTCTAAAACCGTTCTTTAAACCGATAAAATATTTGAAAAACCTTTTTTAAAACCGAAACCAAAACCAAAAAATTTAAAAAACCGGTCTTAAAACCTAAACCAAAACCAGAAAATTTAGAAAACCGTTCTCAAGAACTAAAACCGTAACCGTTAAAATTTGAAACGGTTTCGATCCCTGATAATAACTAAAGAATTTTTTGTTTTATAACTTCAATTTATATGGCAACAACATAACTGTTATTATCAAATTGATTTATCTCTTTAGGTCAAACGATAAACATTTTAATTTCAATCCAAAACCAGTTGGACTTAACATTTTTCTGAAAATAATATATCAATTAAGTAGATAATCAGCATGTGGGTGTTAATCATTAAAAACTATTAATTAGGTATATAGGTAGTACAATTTTAGCATAATTTACTTAAACCTAGCCTCAGATCAAGTCTGAAGCTTTCGTTTTTACTCTAAGCCATAAATGTAAAATTTTTGGTAATCTTCCAGAGATTAATTAAGTTTCCAAACCAGTTGGATATTGATAAAATCTGTAAACAAAAATAATATAATAATCAAATAGTTATTCTAAATAAATAATTTACTTTTTATAGAAGACATGTTAAAAATAAAGTATGTCAAGTGTAAAGATCATAAATTCTTAACTTATATAAATTAAAACTGTTGGGGTATACGTACAACTAGTTAGTTAGATATTTCTTATAAATCATTAATCTGTATTCTGTTATGTAAAATATTGAAACAGAAAATGTTTACAAAGAAGTATGTATGAAGTCTACAGTGGACTTGTACGGTACAAATTGTACCTTTTACACACAATTCTTAGAAATTTACTTCATTGTTTTAGATCAAAGTTTTTTACCTTATTAATTTATTTCAATATAATTTTATATTTTAATATAAATTATTATTTACCTATTTGATAAAAGAAGTTGTTTTTGTCGCTTTATTGGTGGTTCACTGGAGGTTGAATCATCAGTCCTGATAGTGCTAATTTGAGTTGGAGCCGTTGGAGGGTCTACCCTAGAAACTAAATAGGAAGAACTCGGCTGTTGGTGGTCTTGGGATGACTCAGATGTTCCTATATAATTTATTAACATGTTTGGTGATTGATTAACAATTATTATTAGAGTATACAATATATTATATCCATTAGAACATTCTGACAAGTTTGAATTACATAATAATTATTAATTACCTGGTAAATTTGTATCATTGTGCCTTTCATTTTGTTTCAGCATTTTGTCCCGCTCTAATCTGGGCATATGTTTCCTTTTTAGATGTTCTAACAAATTCGATGTACTACTTGCTCTTTGGTACGATTTTTCGCAAAGTGTACATAAGGCCTCATTTGGAGCATTAGGATTTTTTCTAAAACACTCCCATACTATGGAGCTGTTTTTTTTTAGCCACGACATATTAATATAGTTAACACTTAACAATTTACAAATTTAATTAAATTCGAGTAATTCGACTGGATTAACTAATAACTATTGTATAATGTTTTAACAGTGTTATCAATTATCATCACTATTGTGGCGGGAAATCATCTATGATAATAGATATATATAATATGATGATAACAAATTAACAAACGTACCTAATTCTGGTTTCCTGGTTAATACCAAAATAGTTCTACGTGATGTAGAGTGTAGACCATTTTTATTCAACTAACAATTATTAATTTATTTTCGAATATCTTTAATTATTTAAATACAAATTATTCGAATAAAAAATACTCGAATAATTTTTGTAATCGAATAATGAAAAATATTCGAATAAAAAATACTCGAATAATTTTTGTAATCGAATAATGAAAAATATTCGAATAAAAAATACTCGAATAATTTTTGTAATCGAATAATGAAAAATATTCGAATAAAAATACTCGAATAATTTTTGTAATCGAATAATAAAAAATATTCGAATAATAAAATTTATTCGAATGATAAAAATTATTCGAATGACAAAAATTATTCGAATTATTCGAATGATAAGTTATTCAAATAATAAATTCGAATGATTTGGTCGATTATTCGAATAACTTATTTGGAAAAACTATCGAATAATTCGATAGTTATTATTCGTTGCCGCCCATCACTAGAGACGTTCTGTGGCTGCTAGAATAACGTTTATTATTTTGTTCTGCTGCTTAATCGTGTTTTTTAAGTTCGCCATAGCTGTCTGTGTGCTGGGTCTCTTGCTGGAGTTCGCTGCTGTCAGCTTGACCTGTAATCTTGATGACGTTCTACCATTTGATGTTTCAGCGCTAGTAGTAGGAGGGATGACGGAGGCCTGACTGTCCACCCCTGTATCCCTGCGGTCGTTGGATGGCGACCGCCGGGAGCCCGCTTGCTCACTCCCAGCTGCCGGCATCTGGGGGTCCGACTCCCCTGATGCGGTAACAATATTTCCGTGGTTAACTTTCATACTGGGTTTTTATAGTGGTTTCCTTCACTTGCATTTTGCCTACTGCCAAGGGATTTGCAGTTTCCTTCTGGGTCCGTTTGCTGTTGCTAGCAGGTGAACCGGACCTGCCGGCGCTATGGGTGGAACCTCTTGGCACCGACCGGAGTCAGTGAGCTCCCCCCCACCACGTCAAGGTGGGTCCCGTCGGGGAGGAACCTAACCTAAACTAACCTTTCAGACCTGACTTTCATTTTTCCCATGACGATTTTGTAGGGTTTCCCCCAGGGATCGCGTTCTACTTCGTCGCAAAGATCCTTCCAGGCCTGGTCCTTGGCGCGTTTAATTGCCTTAGTGAAGGCCAACTTGGCTGCTTTGGCGGCTGCTTCCTCCTCCACACTTGCTTGAGAACCCAATCGACAGCATTTGCGTTGAAACACGCGACGGAGGTGGTTAACCTAACCTAATATGCTTATTTATATTTTTACTCCAAATTACAATTCTATATCCACAATGTATATATTTATGTAAACATAGCATTATTAGTAACGTTCGTGAACTTAGCGGCAATCATGTAACAGATTTCAATTAAACCTATCCAACAATTTTGTTGGACGTTTGTTGGACATTGTTGGAAAGGTTTTACAATTTGTTGGACCGTCATTAAAAAGTTATAAACATTTTTCCAAAACCGCCGCTAAGTTCAAACTAACGGCCAACATTAAATCAAACACATAATAAACTATACAAAATTGTTCTCCACGGTTTGTTGGACATTGTTGGAAAGGTCCCGCCATTTGTTGGAACTCTGTTTATTTTATACGAATTTTTGAAAAAGTGCCGCTAACTTCACACCATCGGCCAACTTTTTTTAAAAGTTCCAAAAGCCATCCAAAACGGTTCTATATGGTTTGTTGGACGTTGTTGGAAAGGTCCCGCCATTTGTTGGAACTCTGTTGATTTTATACGAATTTTTTGAAAAAGTGCCCCTTGGCCAACTT
>NC_042493.1:2725775-2745298 GCF_005508785.2 Acyrthosiphon pisum | reverse complement strand
TAAACAGAGTTCCAACAAATGGTGGGACCTTTCCAACAATGTCCAACAAACCGTGGAGAACAATTTTGTATAGTCTATTATGTGTTTGATTTAATGTTGGCTGTTAGTTTGAACTTAGCGGCGGTTTTGGAAAAATGTTTTATAACTTTTTAATGACGGTCCAACAAATTGTAAAACCTTTCCAACAATGTCCAACAAACGTCCAACAAAATTGTTGGATAGGTTTAATTGAAATCTGTTACACGATTGCCGCTAAGTTCACGAACGTTTATTAGTATTATTAATTTTCTATAATTACAATTTTTTTTTTTGTTCTCAGTGCTTGTTCGTTTTACCAAATTGTTGCCAAGTGGTTAGTCCAAGCTCTACAGCGTTTTAAAGCACAACAACCGTAACAATATATTTTTTAATATTTATTAAAATTAATCAATAATAACACTGTTATGCCATAAATATTTCATTTTCAGGAAAAACACAACAATACTAGATGAAGATTATGTAGGTGACGAAAATTGACATATTTCCAGCTCAATTACATACTGTATTTTTTATTTTTATTTTTATTTCCTATTTCGAACAAATTTCAGATTTAATAATTTATGTTTTTATTTTTTTTTTTTTAATGGTAGTTTATTTTTATTTATATATATATATATTTATTTGCAAGGTTCCAAAATTGTTTTTTCAGTAATAATAAACATTAATATTATTTATTTTTATAGTAAATTATCCAGTTTACTTTTTGGCTTAGATGTATACTGCAATAAGTATGTCATAAATCTAGTTAAAATACATACTTTTATTTTAAATGTATTGTCTATGATAAATATCCAATTAGATAAACTATGTTGGTTTAAGCTATATTTTAATGTAGTATTCAGTCAAGTAATGTTAATTTTTTACCAGTATAACACAGTCTATAAACATTTTTTAAATGTAAAAACAAGTTCATTATTTTATTAGTATGATTATTATTTGTATAAAGTACAAAGGCATCCAACCGACTTAAATAATTTAGTATTACGTATGATGAACCCGAGGACGTTAAGTGCTCTATTAACCATCGAATTTATGTGAGTGCTACAACATAGATTAGGCGAGTAAATTATACCAAGGTCCTTAATGGAGGAAACTCGTTCAAGTTCCGTGCCGTTAAGAAATTATGTGGTTAAAATTGGAGGTAAAGGTCTGGAGAAGGAAATAACGTTACACTTAGAAAGGTTTAGGGTTTTTTTTTTTTTATGTAGATTTTCATTTTCAGTGGAGGAATAAGGAGAGCGTTTAGATAACCGGAACTCCCTCATATATGGGAAATACGAGTCATCTTGACTTAATTCTTTACCCTCTTTCCCTAGAGCATGGACTTCGTCCCGGATCGGTTCGCTAAAGATATACATAAAGATCTTATTTATCGGTAGGCAAGATACTGCTAACAGATGCCGAATCTCACTAATAGACGAGCAATCCTTGAACCTGGAGCCTAGAGTGCACCCTGAGTTTAGCCCTATTGGAATCCGGGAATTTCGTCCAGAACATATCGCAAGTGGCGACTAAAGCCTTGAATTCCTGGTTGTTGTACCACGATTTACATCTTGCCATCTCCGTGGGGGTAAAGTCCGAGTCGATGTTATATGGTTCATTACGTAAGACCTGATTAATTTTTCCCAGTACAGTAGATTAATAATCCCCTTGTTGTATCTCCATCGCTGACCCATACCGATAACCTGCTAAGAGTATATAAAAAGGCCTGTTCTTTCCGGTTTGATTGATGTTGTTCCCTTGGGTTCCGTCTACCACGATGTCACTCCTTTTGAGGTCGATCAGATTGATAGGAGTTATCTGTTCTTGAGCTGAAATGTTGATCTTATATGACTTCCAGGTTCCACATTCATTGCAGTAACGTTTTCCAAAATGTATTCAACCATGAAGACCAATGCAACATTCGGAGTGACTATTATAGTCAACGCATGACCCAACATCATTGTCCACTCGGCGACCGTTGCAGCTGGTTGAGGGACAGTGACAGGTGGTTTGCGACCTATGTTTTTGTTGAACCATGTAGATGGATATTCTGCCGTTCCGCCCAATAAGGACCCTGGGAGCTGGAGCTTACTTGATGTGTAATTAGAGTTTATAAATTCCACTTGAAACTTGTCCATATCGATAATGAATAATGTAGGATCAATCGATAGTAAAACTTAATTGATTCTGTTGTCTATATAATTATATAATTATAGGTATT
Organism: Acyrthosiphon pisum; assembly: GCF_005508785.2. Classification (NCBI taxonomy): domain Eukaryota; kingdom Metazoa; phylum Arthropoda; class Insecta; order Hemiptera; family Aphididae; genus Acyrthosiphon; species Acyrthosiphon pisum. The sequence goes on along the minus strand of NC_042493.1, from coordinate 2,743,056 downwards.
CTCCAATTCACAACTTACTGTGGTCTCTCCAATACCACATGTGGCCAGGTTCACTTTCATTCATATCCTAAAATTTTGTATTTATTTAGCACTGTAAGGATTAAAAATATTACTTACGGGTGATTCCGTCGGCGTCGACGTTCCAATTGATTGGAGAGCGGGAGTCGGAGTGCCTGTCCTCGACTTTGCCCGCCGACTCCGCGGTGGACTACCGTCATGGAAGTCGAAGACCAACCACCACGTTCTATGGCTGGTGTCCACGGCTTTCTCCTGGGTGTTTTAGGGGCTATAAATATAACAAACAATACTAATTATATTTTTATTTTATTATTAATCTGTGATATACACTCACCGAGGCATTGCCGGTTGCACCTGTAATATCCTGAAACACGATGCAGGCTAAAGTAAATAGTAAACATTTAAATGTACTTATCACCTATGTACTTACGACGTTTGGGCGCCTTTCGCGTCGACGGTGGATGAAGCATGGCGGCGGCGGTCTCAGCCAGCGGTGCCACGGCTGCCACAGCCACAACAGGGCCGAGGTGCACGGTCTGCACCGCCCCATTAATATGCACATTAGTGATGTTGGGCCTTGTTCATTCTAAAAAGAAAAAAAGACGAAACATTTAGACGATGTCAGCACCATATATTTACTTTTTTTCCTCGCTGACCTGCATCAGTAAGGTAAAACTAACCTGTCCCACGACGGTATAAACCCAGTCCACGTTCCATTAAGTAGGTGAACAATCCGACGCTTGGCGAATTTTGCTTCGCAATGATAGGAAGAGCTGACATCGAAGGATCAAAAAGCGACGTCGCTATGAACGCTTGGCCGCTGCAAGCCAGTTATCCCTGTGGTAACTTTTCTGACACCTCTCGCTGAAAACTTTTCAGCGGACGAGAGGCCGATGCTTTCGCAGTATCTACGCGTACTGAGCGTCCGGGATCAAGCCAGCATTTTCCCTTTTGCTCTACGCGAGGTTTCCGTCCTCGCTGAGTTGGCCTTAGGATATCTGCGTTATTTTTTTTACAGATACCGACGTGTGTGAAGTTGGCCCCCCATGTTTTCATATAATTACAAAACATACGCAAAGAATTTGCAACTATTTGCAACGATGGTTTCATAATTTGCAACTCAATACTTGCAACACAATTTCTATTTTTTCTGTTGGGGGGGCCAACTTCACGTAGCCCCCCCCCCCACCAAATGGTCGTATCGGAACAAAACTGGTCCCAAAATGTTGCCCCCGATTTGCAACTATTTTCAACCATCGTTTTGTAATTTTCAACTTAGTTAGCTAGCCCCCCACCGGAAAACGTCTATTTTGAGAAATGTATCAAGTTAGTCGAACCTGGAATGTCAAAGTGTGACTGATGCTAACATGAACAAAATTAAATTCCAACAGTTAATTGTATGGTAGTATTTACAGATAAGATATCGATAATTGAGATTATCTATATCAGTTTATTAACCCGTGGACGCAATTCGTACATGTTACGAGAAAACCACGGACGCAACTAGGACAAAATATAATTTAGGGATGCAATTCGAATGCGCCGAAAAAATCATGTTATTATTTATCAAGAAAGATTGACCAACTACCCGGCTAGCTGAATCAATAACCAATAACAAATGTAAAAACTATAATCATGTATTTTATAATATAAAAACAGTACAACTGCATTACATTATTGATAAATGTGTGCGGTGCTGCCGCAGTGGAAATTCACCACATACGAGAACACTTCGTTGTATTTATAACATCCTGTTATATTTAAAACTAAACGGTCCTCAAGAAAACCCTATGCATGCGGCAATAACGCTTAGTGTGACCCGATCATTAAATACAAATATTATTTATTATTGCGTTTCAACTGTACCTATTGTTATTTCTATCGCGCGGTGGACGTGTTGTTACTTGCGTGCTGTATGTCTTTGGGTTTTCCTATTTTTGGCATCGTCTAGACTCTATATAATATGCCGTTGAGGATTCCTGTAGACAACAATAATATTATCCTCTAGTCTTTACCGAATGATAACAAAATTGTTAAAATTAAATAAAAGTGATCCTTTTCTCATTTGCAGTCCAGACGTGTAGTCGTATGCTCAAGCATTTTACTCACTATTATAGTATTGTTTATATTTTGTAAAACCAAGATTGTGTGTTGTTAGTTATTAATTTCATTTTAATATACATCGCGTTAATAATGGTAAGTTTAGAAATATATTTAATTACAATAGTGTGTACCTATTATCATTGAGCAGCGTATCGTTATGCCAAGAAGCAAAACAATACGCTGGCTCTTCCCGTGCTTCACAATCGAAACTGCAGTTCAGTTGACCATTACAGTGTTGAGAAGGAAATGCACATCTCAATGCATCAACTGAACTGCATACAAGGGTTGCAATTATAACGTACCGGCAGAATTTACAGGTTTGTTCCATTTTTCTGCAATTTTCAAAAATATTATTTTACAATTTATTTTCACTTCAAATTTGTAATCTCTATAGTCTGAAGAAATATAGTTTAAACATTTAATGCATAGAAGATATAATTTTTAATTTAAAATTATCATGCATTTTAATAAAAGTAATATTTAACCAGGCACGCGCTTGAAGTTTTTTCCTGGGGGGCAGAGTGGGGCAAATAGTTTCTTTACATGGGTTGAGGTTAATAAATAAATCTAAATATTTTCGTATCATTTAACATACTATAGCTATTAGCTATATATTACACAAGTTTTTATATCGTATGCCCTAAAAGTGTAAACAGATAGATAGATAATAATATGTACACATTTTTGTCTAGTTAAAAATGTTTTAAGAAAAATGTCAATGAATATATTTTATGTAAGAAATTGTTTTATCACAGACCTTCAACAACTTTATTCATAATGAATAATGATGTACAAATGATAATTATTTGATGACTTTAATGTTACATATACCGTTGTCTATTATTAAAGTTACTTACACATTGATACGATTTGTATAGTACAAAGATACAAATGAATGCAACGATATATCCTATTATAATAACAATTGTCTTATCACTTGGCTCACCTAAGGTAAAAAAAAAAATAATTTTATTATTACATTATTTAGTTAACGATATATGTGTGTATGATAAATTATGTATTGGTTACTATTGATCTCCGGGACCCATTCGACGTTGTTGTTGCACAAACTAGAATTGCAACAACAATACATTTTGTCCCGGAGCGACCTAGTTGTGTTGACATATCTAGGTTGTGAGCAATCCTGCCGGTTAGTACAACTCTATAAAATGTTATTATTATAAAAACGTGATACAATTAAACACTATTCTATAAGTATTAAGTTATATTACCTTGCCTGTTATGACCACTTGATTTAGCAGCGTGTTGTTATGCCAAGTAGCATAACAATACGCTGGCTCTTTCCCTAATTTACAATCAATATTGTTTGTGGTGCAGTTTCTGTGAGTTGAGCTATCACATTCTTCCTGAGAGAAATATTGACAACTCAATCCATCAACAGCACTGTATACAAGGGTTGCAATTATAACGTACCGGCAGAATTTACAGGTTTTTTCCATTTTTCTGCAATTTTCAAAAATATTATTTTACAATTTATTTTCACTTCAAATTTGTAATCTCTATAGTCTGAAGACATATAGTTAAAACATTTAATGCATCGAAGATATAATTTTTAATTTAAAATTATCATGAATTTTAATAAAAGTAATAGTTAACCAGGCACGGCGCTTGAAGTTTTTTCCTGGGGGGCAGAGTGTGCAAATAGTTTCTTTACATGGGTTGAGGTTAATAAATAAATAATCTTTTTTTTTCGTCAATGTTGTTCCACGCATTATAGGATATGTGTGTAATTTACTATTTTTAGGCTTATAATAACACGTAAAAATAAGTAATTTTACCTAGCTCCGTGGTATGTGTATACCTATTCAAAATTGATACATAGCAAACATAATAATAATTACAATTACAATTATTAGAGCTGTTGTATCGAACATATTTATATTATAGTACATTTTTAGATGATAAAATCATAAAAGTATAATACTTAATACTATTTAATAGTTATTACAAAAGAAAAATAATTATTAAATTTACTTACACATTGATACACTTTGTATGCCACAACACAAATTATGAAAACCAAAGTATATCATATTAGTACAATTATCGTGTTATAACCTGGCTCACCTAAGATAAAAAAAAAAATAATTTTATTATTACATTATTTGGTTAACGATATATGTGTGTATGATAAATTATGTATTGCTTACTATTGTTCTCCGGGACCCATTCGACGTGGTTGTTGCACAAACTAGAATTGCAACAACAAAACATATTGCCCCGGAGCGACCTAGTTGTGTCGACACAACTAGGTCGTGAGCAATTCTGCCGGTAAAGACAACCCTATAAAATGTTATTAAAATAAAAACATGATAAAATTAAACACAATTCTATAAGTATTAAGTTATATTACCTTGTTTATTATGTGCACTTCATTGAGCAGCGTATCGTTATGCCAAGAAGCAAAACAATACGCTGGCTCTTCCCGTGCTTCACAATCGAAACTGCAGTTCAGTTGACCATTACAGTGTTGAGAAGGAAATGCACATCTCAATGCATCAACTGAACTGCATACAAGGGTTGCAATTATAACATACCGGCAGAATTTCAAGGTTTGTTCCATTTTTCTGCAATTTTCAAAAATATTATTTTACAATTTATTTTCACTTCAAATTTGTAATCTCTATAGTCTGAAGAAATATAGTTAAAACATTTAATGCATCGAAGATATAATTTTTAATTTAAAATTATCATGCATTTTAATAAAAGTAATATTTAACCGGGCACGCCGCTTGAAGTTTTTTCCTGGGGGGCAGAGTGGGGCAAATAGTTTCTTTACATGGGTTGAGGTTAATAAATAAATTTAAATATTTTCGTATCATTTAACATACTATAGCTATTAGCTATATAGTACACAAGTTTTTATATCGTATGCCCTAAAAGTGTAAACAGATAGATAGATAATAATATGTACACATTTTTGTATAGTTAAAAATGTTTTAAGAAAAATGTCAATGAATATATTTTATGTAAGAAATTGTTTTATCACAGACCTTCAACAACTTTATTCATAATGAATAATGATGTACAAATGATAATTATTTTATGACTTTAATGTTACATATACTGTTGTCTATTATTAAATTTACTTACACATTGATACAATTTGTATAGTACAAAGATACAAATGAATGCTACAATATATTCTATTATAATAATAATTGTCTTATCACTTGGCTCACCTAAGGTAAAAAAAAAAATAATTTTCTTATTACATTATTTAGTTAACGATATATGTGTGTATGATAAATTATGTATTGGTTACTATTGATGTCCGGGACCCATTCGACGTTGTTGTTGCACAAACTAGAATTGCAACAACAATACATTTTGTCCCGGAGCGACCTAGTTGTGTTGACATATCTAGGTTGTGAGCAATCCTGCCGGTTAGTACAACTCTATAAAATGTTATTAATATAAAAACATGATACAATTAAAAACTATTCTATAAGTATTAAGTTATATTACCTTGCCTGTTATGACCACTTGATTTAGCAGCGTGTTGTTATGCCAAGTAGCATAACAATACGCTGGCTCTTTCCCTAATTTACAATCAATATTGTTTGTGGTGCAGTTTCTGTGAGTTGAGCTATCACATTCTTACTGAGAGAAATATTGACAACTCAATCCATCAACAGCACTGTATACAAGGGTTGCAATTATAACGTACCGGCAGAATTTACAGGTTTTTTCCATTTTTCTGCAATTTTCAAAAATATTATTTTACAATTTATTTTCACTTCAAATTTGTAATCTCTATAGTCTGAAGACATATAGTTAAAACATTTAATGCATCGAAGCATTAATTTTTAATTTAAAATTATCATGCATTTTAATAAAAGTAATATTTAATCAGGCACGGCGCTTGCATTTTTTTCCTGGGGGGCAGAGTGGGGCAAATAGTTTCTTTACATGGGTTGAGGTTAATAAATAAAATCTAAATATTTTCGTATCATTTAACATACTATAGCTATTAGCTATATAGTACACAAGTTTTTATATCGTATGCTCTAAAAGTGCAAACAGATAAATATATAATAATATGTACACATTTTTGTATAGTTAAAAATGTTTTAAGAATAATGTCAATAAATATATTTTATGTAGGAAATTGTTTTATCACAGACCTTCAATAACTTTATTCATAATGAATAATGATGTACAAATGATAATTATTTGATGACTTTAATGTTACATATACCGTTGTCTATTATTAAAGTTACTTACACATTGATAAGATTTGTATAGTACAAAGATACAAATGAATGCAACGATATATCCTATTATAATAACAATTGTCTTATCACTTGGCTCACCTAAGGTAAAAAAAAAAATAATTTTATTATTACATTATTTAGTTAACGATATATGTGTGTACGATAAATTATGTATTGGTTACTATTGATCTCCGGGACCCATTCGACGTTGTTGTTGCACAAACTAGAATTGCAACAACAATACATTTTGTCCCGGAGCGACCTAGTTGTGTTGACATATCTAGGTTGTGAGCAATCCTGCCGGTTAGTACAACTCTATAAAATGTTATTAATATAAAAACATGATACAATTAAACACTATTCTATAAGTATTAAGTTATATTACCTTGCCTGTTATGACCACTTGATTTAGCAGCGTGTTGTTATGCCAAGTAGCATAACAATAAGCTGGCCCTTCCCGTGCTTCACAATCAATACTGCAGTTCAGTTGATTTGGGCTATGACACTCCTGAGGAAGTAATGCACATTTCAATGCATCAACTGTACTGCAGCATACAAGGGTTGCAATGATAATGTACCCGCAGAATTTACAGGTTATTTCCATTTTTCTGCAATTTTCAAAAATATTATTTTAAATTTATTTTCACTTCAAATTTGTAATCTCTATAGTCTGAAGACATATAGTTAAAACATTTAATGCATCGAAGATATAATTTTTAATTTAAAATTATCATGAATTTTAATAAAAGTAATAGTTAACCAGGCACGGCGCTTGAAGTTTTTTCCTGGGGGGCAGAGTGTGCAAATAGTTTCTTTACATGGGTTGAGGTTAATAAATAAATAATCTTTTTTTTTCGTCAATGTTGTTCCACGCATTATAGGATATGTGTGTAATTTACTATTTTTAGGCTTATAATAACACGTAAAAATAAGTAATTTTACCTAGCTCCGTGGTATGTGTATACCTATTCAAAATTGATACATAGCAAACATAATAATAATTACAATTACAATTATTAGAGCTGTTGTATCGAACATATTTATATTAAAGTACATGTTTAGATGATAAAATCATAAAAGTATAATACTTAATACTATTTAATAGTTATTACAAAAGAAAAATAATTATTAAATTTACTTACACATTGATACACTTTGTATGCCACAACACAAATTATTAAAACCAAAGTATATCCTATTAATACAATTATCGTGTTATAACCTGGCTCACCTAAGATAAAAAAAAAATAATTTTATTATTACATTATTTGGTTAACGATATATGTGTGTATTATAAATAATGTATTGCTTACTATTGTTCTCCGGGACCCATTCGACGTGGTTGTTGCACAAACTAGAATTGCAACAACAAAACATATTTCCCCGGAGCGACCTAGTTGTGTCGACACAACTAGGTCGTGAGCAATTCTGCCGGTAAAGACAACCCTATAAAATGTTATTAAAATAAAAACATGATAAAATTAAACACAATTCTATAAGTATTAAGTTATATTACCTTGTTTATTATGTGCACTTCATTGAGCAGCGTATCGTTATGCCAAGAAGCAAAACAATACGCTGGCTCTTCCCGTGCTTCACAATCGAAACTGCAGTTCAGTTGACCATTACAGTGTTGAGAAGGAAATGCACATCTCAATGCATCAACTGAACTACATACAAGGGTTGCAATTATAACATACCGGCAGAATTTCAAGGTTTGTTCCATTTTTCTGCAATTTTCAAAAATATTATTTTACAATTTATTTTCACTTCAAATTTGTAATCTCTATAGTCTGAAGAATAATAGTTTAAACATTTAATGCATAGAAGATATAATTTTTAATTTAAAATTATCATGCATTTTAATAAAAGTAATATTTAACCAGGCACGCCGCTTGAAGTTTTTTCCTGGGGGGCAGAGTGGGGCAAATAGTTTCTTTACATGGGTTGAGGTTAATAAATAAATCTAAATATTTTCGTATCATTTAACATACTATAGCTATTAGCTATATAGTACACAAGTTTTTATATCGTATGCCCTAAAAGTGTAAACAGATAGATAGATAATAATATGTACACATTTTTGTATAGTTAAAAATGTTTTAAGAAAAATGTCAATGAATATATTTTATGTAAGAAATTGTTTTATCACAGACCTTCAACAACTTTATTCATAATGAATAATGATGTACAAATGATAATTATTTTATGACTTTAATGTTACATATACCGTTGTCTATTATTAAAGTTACTTACACATTGATACGATTTGTATAGTACAAAGATACAAATGAATGCAACGATATATCCTATTATAATAATAATTGTCTTATCACTTGGCTTACCTGAAGTAAAAAAAAAATAATTTTATTATTACATTATTTGGTTAACGATATATGTGTGTATTATAAATAATGTATTGCTTACTATTGTTCTCCGGGACCCATTCGACGTGGTTGTTGCACAAACTAGAATTGCAACAACAAAACATATTGCCCCGGGGCGACCTAGTTGTGTCGACACAACTAGGTCGTGAGCAATTCTGCCGGTAAAGACAACCCTATAAAATGTTATTAAAATAAAAACATGATAAAATTAAACACAATTCTATAAGTATTAAGTTATATTACCTTGTTTATTATGTGCACTTCATTGAGCAGCGTATCGTTATGCCAAGAAGCAAAACAATACGCTGGCTCTTCCCGTGCTTCACAATCGAAACTGCAGTTCAGTTGACCATTACAGTGTTGAGAAGGAAATGCACATCTCAATGCATCAACTGAACTACATACAAGGGTTGCAATTATAACATACCGGCAGAATTTCAAGGTTTGTTCCATTTTTCTGCAATTTTCAAAAATATTATTTTACAATTTATTTTCACTTCAAATTTGTAATCTCTATAGTCTGAAGAAATATAGTTTAAACATTTAATGCATAGAAGATATAATTTTTAATTTAAAATTATCATGCATTTTAATAAAAGTAATATTTAACCAGGCACGCCGCTTGAAGTTTTTTCCTGGGGGGCAGAGTGGGGCAAATAGTTTCTTTACATGGGTTGAGGTTAATAAATAAATCTAAATATTTTCGTATCATTTAACATACTATAGCTATTAGCTATATAGTACACAAGTTTTTATATCGTATGCCCTAAAAGTGTAAACAGATAGATAGATAATAATATGTACACATTTTTGTATAGTTAAAAATGTTTTAAGAAAAATGTCAATGAATATATTTTATGTAAGAAATTGTTTTATCACAGACCTTCAACAACTTTATTCATAATGAATAATGATGTACAAATGATAATTATTTTATGACTTTAATGTTACATATACCGTTGTCTATTATTAAATTTACTTACACATTGATACAATTTGTATAGTACAAAGATACAAATGAATGCTACAATATATTCTATTATAATAATAATTGTCTTATCACTTGGCTCACCTAAGGTAAAAAAAAAAATAATTTTCTTATTACATTATTTAGTTAACGATATATGTGTGTATGATAAATTATGTATTGGTTACTATTGATCTCCGGGACCCATTCGATGTTGTTGTTGCACAAACTAGAATTGCAACAACAATACATTTTGTCCCGGAGCGACCTAGTTGTGTTGACATATCTAGGTTGTGAGCAATCCTGCCGGTTAGTACAACTCTATAAAATGTTATTAATATAAAAACATGATACAATTAAACACTATTCTATAAGTATTAAGTTATATTACCTTGCCTGTTATGACCACTTGATTTAGCAGCGTGTTGTTATGCCAAGTAGCATAACAATACGCTGGCTCTTTCCCTAATTTACAATCAATATTGTTTGTGGTGCAGTTTCTGTGAGTTGAGCTATCACATTCTTACTGAGAGAAATATTGACAACTCAATCCATCAACAGCACTGTATACAAGGGTTGCAATTATAACGTACCGGCAGAATTTACAGGTTTTTTCCATTTTTCTGCAATTTTCAAAAATATTATTTTACAATTTATTTTCACTTCAAATTTGTAATCTCTATAGTCTGAAGACATATAGTTAAAACATTTAATGCATCGAAGATATAATTTTTAATTTAAAATTATCATGAATTTTAATAAAAGTAATAGTTAACCAGGCACGGCGCTTGAAGTTTTTTCCTGGGGGGCAGAGTGTGCAAATAGTTTCTTTACATGGGTTGAGGTTAATAAATAAATAATCTTTTTTTTTCGTCAATGTTGTTCCACGCATTATAGGATATGTGTGTAATTTACTATTTTTAGGCTTATAAAAACACGTAAAAATAAGTAATTTTACCTAGCTCCGTGGTATGATGTGTATACCTATTCAAAATTGATACATAGCAAACATAATAATAATTACAATTACAATTATTAGAGCTGTTGTATCGAACATATTTATATTATAGTACATTTTTAGATGATAAAATCATAAAAGTATAATACTTAATACTATTTAATAGTTATTACAAAAGAAAAATAATTATTAAATTTACTTACACATTGATACACTTTGTATGCCACAACACAAATTATGAAAACCAAAGTATATCATATTAGTACAATTATCGTGTTATAACCTGGCTCACCTAAGATAAAAAAAAAATAATTTTATTATTACATTATTTGGTTAACGATATATGTGTGTATGATAAATTATGTATTGCTTACTATTGTTCTCCGGGACCCATTCGACGTGGTTGTTGCACAAACTAGAATTGCAACAACAAAACATATTGCCCCGGAGCGACCTAGTTGTGTCGACACAACTAGGTCGTGAGCAATTCTGCCGGTAAAGACAACCCTATAAAATGTTATTAAAATAAAAACATGATACAATTAAACACTATTCTATAAGTATTAAGTTATATTACCTTGCCTGTTATGACCATTTGATTTAGCAGCGTGTTGTTATGCCAAGTAGCATAACAATACGCTGGCTCTTTCCGTAATTTACAATCAATATTGTTTGTGGTGCAGTTTCTGTGAGTTGAGCTATCACATTCTTACTGAGAGAAATATTGACAACTCAATCCATCAACAGCACTGTATACAAGGGTTGCAATTATAACGTACCGGCAGAATTTACAGGTTTTTTCCATTTTTCTGCAATTTTCAAAAATATTATTTTACAATTTATTTTCACTTCAAATTTGTAATCTCTATAGTCTGAAGACATATAGTTAAAACATTTAATGCATCGAAGATATAATTTTTAATTTAAAATTATCATGCATTTTAATAAAAGTAATATTTAATCAGGCACGGCGCTTGCATTTTTTTCCTGGGGGGCAGAGTGGGGCAAATAGTTTCTTTACATGGGTTGAGGTTAATAAATAAAATCTAAATATTTTCGTATCATTTAACATACTATAGCTATTAGCTATATAGTACACAAGTTTTTATATCTTATGCTCTAAAAGTGCAAACAGATAAATAGATAATAATATGTACACATTTTTGTATAGTTAAAAATGTTTTAAGAATAATGTCAATAAATATATTTTATGTAAGAAATTGTTTTATCACAGACCTTCAATAACTTTATTCATAATGAATAATGATGTACAAATGATAATTATTTGATGACTTTAATGTTACATATACCGTTGTCTATTATTAAAGTTACTTACACATTGATACGATTTGTATAGTACAAAGATACAAATGAATGCAACGATATATCCTATTATAATAATAATTGTCTTATCACTTGGCTCACCTAAGGTAAAAAAAAAAATAATTTTCTTATTACATTATTTAGTTAACGATATATGTGTGTATGATAAATTATGTATTGGTTACTATTGATCTCCGGGACCCATTCGACGTTGTTGTTGCACAAACTAGAATTGCAACAACAATACATTTTGTCCCGGAGCGACCTAGTTGTGTTGACATATCTAGGTTGTGAGCAATCCTGCCGGTTAGTACAACTCTATAAAATGTTATTAATATAAAAACATGATACAATTAAACACTATTCTATAAGTATTAAGTTATATTACCTTGCCTGTTATGACCACTTGATTTAGCAGCGTGTTGTTATGCCAAGTAGCATAACAATACGCTGGCTCTTTCCCTAATTTACAATCAATATTGTTTGTGGTGCAGTTTCTGTGAGTTGAGCTATCACATTCTTACTGAGAGAAATATTGACAACTCAATGCATCAACAGCACTGTATACAAGGGTTGCAATGATAATGTACCGGCAGAATTTACAGGTTATTTCCATTTTTCTGCAATTTTCAAAAATATTATTTTACAATTTATTTTCACTTCAAATTTGTAATCTCTATAGTCTGAAGACATATAGTTAAAACATTTAATGCATCGAAGATATAATTTTTAATTTAAAATTATCATGAATTTTAATAAAAGTAATAGTTAACCAGGCACGGCGCTTGAAGTTTTTTCCTGGGGGGCAGAGTGTGCAAATAAGTTCTTTACATGGGTTGAGGTTAATAAATAAATAATCTTTTTTTTTCATCAATGTTGTTCCACGCATTATAGGATATGTGTGTAATTTACTATTTTTAGGCTTATAATAACACGTAAAAATAAGTAATTTTACCTAGCTCCGTGGTATGTGTATACCTATTCAAAATTGATACATAGCAAACATAATAATAATTACAATTACAATTATTAGAGCTGTTGTATCGAATATATTTATATTATAGTACATTTTTAGATGATAAAATCATAAAAGTATAATACTTAATACTATTTAATAGTTATTACAAAAGAAAAATAATTATTAAATTTACTTACACATTGATACACTTTGTATGCCACAACACAAATTATTAAAACCAAAGTATATCCTATTAGTACAATTATCGTGTTATAACCTGGCTCACCTAAGATAAAAAAAAAATAATTTTATTATTACATTATTTGGTTAACGATATATGTGTGTATGATAAATTATGTATTGCTTACTATTGTTCTCCGGGACCCATTCGACGTGGTTGTTGCACAAACTAGAATTGCAACAACAAAACATATTGCCCCGGAGCGACCTAGTTGTGTCGACACAACTAGGTCGTGAGCAATTCTGCCGGTAAAGACAACCCTATAAAATGTTATTAAAATAAAAACATGATAAAATTAAACACAATTCTATAAGTATTAAGTTATATTACCTTGTTTATTATGTGCACTTCATTGAGCAGCGTATCGTTATGCCAAGAAGCAAAACAATACGCTGGCTCTTCCCGTGCTTCACAATCGAAACTGCAGTTCAGTTGACCATTACAGTGTTGAGAAGGAAATGCACATCTCAATGCATCAACTGAACTGCATACAAGGGTTGCAATTATAACATACCGGCAGAATTTCAAGGTTTGTTCCATTTTTCTGCAATTTTCAAAAATATTATTTTACAATTTATTTTCACTTCAAATTTGTAATCTCTATAGTCTGAAGAAATATAGTTAAAACATTTAATGCATCGAAGATATAATTTTTAATTTAAAATTATCATGCATTTTAATAAAAGTAATATTTAACCAGGCACGCCGCTTGAAGTTTTTTCCTGGGGGGCAGAGTGGGGCAAATAGTTTCTTTACATGGGTTGAGGTTAATAAATAAATCTAAATATTTTCGTATCATTTAACATACTATAGCTATTAGCTATATAGTACACAAGTTTTTATATCGTATGCCCTAAAAGTGTAAACAGATAGATAGATAATAATATGTACACATTTTTGTATAGTTAAAAATGTTTTAAGAAAAATGTCAATGAATATATTTTATGTAAGAAATTGTTTTATCACAGACCTTCAACAACTTTATTCATAATGAATAATGATGTACAAATGATAATTATTTGATGACTTTAATGTTACATATACCGTTGTCTATTATTAAAGTTACTTACACATTGATACGATTTGTATAGTACAAAGATACAAATGAATGCTACAATATATTCTATTATAATAATAATTGTCTTATCACTTGGCTAACCTAAAGTAAAAAAAAAATAATTTTCTTATTACATTATTTAGTTAACGATATATGTGTGTATGATAAATTATGTATTGGTTACTATTGATCTCCGGGACCCATTCGACGTTGTTGTTGCACAAACTAGAATTGCAACAACAATACATTTTGTCCCGGAGCGACCTAGTTGTGTCGACATATCTAGGTTGTGAGCAATCCTGCCGGTTAGTACAACTCTATAAAATGTTATTAATATAAAAACATGATACAATTAAACACTATTCTATAAGTATTAAGTTATATTACCTTGCCTGTTATGACCACTTGATTTAGCAGCGTGTTGTTATGCCAAGTAGCATAACAATACGCTGGCTCTTTCCCTAATTTACAATCAATATTGTTTGTGGTGCAGTTTCTGTGAGTTGAGCTATCACATTCTTACTGAGAGAAGTAATGCACAACTCAATGCATCAACTGTACTGTATACAAGGGTTGCAATTATAACGTACCGGCAGAATTTACAGGTTTTTTCCATTTTTCTGCAATTTTCAAAAATATTATTTTACAATTTATTTTCACTTCAAATTTGTAATCTCTATAGTCTGAAGACATATAGTTAAAACATTTAATGCATCGAAGATATAATTTTTAATTTAAAATTATCATGCATTTTAATAAAAGTAATATTTAATCAGGCACGGCGCTTGCATTTTTTTCCTGGGGGGCAGAGTGGGGCAAATAGTTTCTTTACATGGGTTGAGGTTAATAAATAAAATCTAAATATTTTCGTATCATTTAACATACTATAGCTATTAGCTATATAGTACACAAGTTTTTATATCTTATGCTCTAAAAGTGCAAACAGATAAATAGATAATAATATGTACACATTTTTGTATAGTTAAAAATGTTTTAAGAATAATGTCAATAAATATATTTTATGTCAGAAATTGTTTTATCACAGACCTTCAATAACTTTATTCTTAATGAATAATGATGTACAAATGATAATTATTTGATGACTTTAATGTTACATATACCGTTGTCTATTATTAAAGTTACTTACACATTGATACGATTTGTATAGTACAAAGATACAAATGAATGCAACGATATATCCTATTATAATAACAATTGTCTTATCACTTGGCTCACCTAAGGTAAAAAAAAAAATAACTTTATTATTACATTATTTAGTTAACGATATATGTGTGTATGATAAATTATGTATTGGTTACTATTGATCTCCGGGACCCATTCGACGTTGTTGTTGCACTAACTAGAATTGCAACAACAATACATTTTGTCCCGGAGCGACCTAGTTGTGTTGACATATCTAGGTTGTGAGCAATCCTGCCGGTTAGTACAACTCTATAAAATGTTATTAATATAAAAACATGATACAATTAAACACTATTCTATAAGTATTAAGTTATATTACCTTGCCTGTTATGACCACTTGATTTAGCAGCGTGTTGTTATGCCAAGTAACATAACAATAAGCTGGCTCTTTCCCTAATTTACAATCAATATTGTTTGTGGTGCAGTTTCTGTGAGTTGAGCTATCACATTCTTCCTGAGAGAAATATTGACAACTCAATCCATCAACAGCACTGCATACAAGGGTTGCAATTATAACGTAGCGGCAGAATTTACAGGTTTTTTCCATTTTTCTGCAATTTTCAAAAATATTATTTTACAATTTATTTTCACTTCAAATTTGTAATCTCTATAGTCTGAAGACATATAGTTAAAACATTTAATGCATCGAAGATATAATTTTTAATTTAAAATTATCATGCATTTTAATAAAAGTAATATTTAATCAGGCACGGCGCTTGCATTTTTTTTCCTGGGGGGCAGAGTGGGGCAAATAGTTTCTTTACATGGGTTGAGGTTAATAAATAAAATCTAAATATTTTCGTATCATTTAACATACTATAGCTATTAGCTATATAGTACACAAGTTTTTATATCTTATGCTCTAAAAGTGCAAACAGATAAATAGATAATAATATGTACACATTTTTGTATAGTTAAAAATGTTTTAAGAATAATGTCAATAAATATATTTTATGTAAGAAATTGCTTTATCACAGACCTTCAACACCTTTATTCATAATGAATAATGATGTACAAATGATAATTATTTTATGACTTTAATGTTACATATACCGTTGTCTATTATTAAATTTACTTACACATTGATACAATTTGTATAGTACAAAGATACAAATGAATGCCACAATATATCCTATTGTAATAACAATTGTCTTATCACTTGGCTCACCTAAGGTAAAAAAAAATAACTTTATTATTACATTATTTAGTTAACGATATATGTGTGTATGATAAATTATGTATTGGTTACTATTGATCTCCGGGACCCATTCGACGTTGTTGTTGCACAAACTAGAATTGCAACAACAATACATTTTGTCCCGGAGCGACCTAGTTGTGTTGACATATCTAGGTTGTGAGCAATCCTGCCGGTTAGTACAACTCTATAAAATGTTATTAATATAAAAACATGATACAATTAAACACTATTCTATAAGTATTAAGTTATATTACCTTGCCTGTTATGAACACTTGATTTAGCAGCGTGTTGTTATGCCAAGTAGCATAACAATAAGCTGGCTCTTTCCCTAATTTACAATCAATATTGTTTGTGGTGCAGTTTCTGTGAGTTGAGCTATCACATTCTTCCTGAGAGAAATATTGACAACTCAATCCATCCGCAGCACTGCATACAACGGTTGCAATTATAACGTAGCGGCAGAATTTACAGGTTTTTTCCATTTTTCTGCAATTTTCAAAAATATTATTTTACAATTTATTTTCACTTCAAATTTGTAATCTCTATAGTCTGAAAACATATGGTTAAAACATTTAATGCATCGAAGATATAATTTTTAATTTAAAATTATCATGCATTTTAATAAAAGTA
>NC_042493.1:2705305-2725725 GCF_005508785.2 Acyrthosiphon pisum | reverse complement strand
CAAAAGGTAATTATGGTAAAAAACAGTTTTTTGGCTCTCCTGAATAATTTCAAAAATGTCGCTTATGCCCTTTTGCATTGTCACCATCGAATTATTATAAAAATAAAATGTAATGATAACAATGCTAAAAAATAATTTTTAAAAATTACTAAATATTTTGTGTAATAATTTGGAAGTTTAAACTTAATTTATCGACTCAGTAAAAATATAAGTTTTTTAATGTAGGTTATATGTATACTGCTTATACACTGGAACCTTAATAATAATCATCAATCGTTTTTATTTATTTATTATAGTCTAGTATGTTCAAGAGAAACATAATTTATCTTGACTTACTTAGGTTTTAAAATTATTAAGGTTTTAGAAAATAAAATTCAAATTATAAAGATTAAAGAAGCTTTTTAATAGTACTTTTTTATTATTGATGTTCATTATTATTATTATAAAAATGTATGTGTAATACAAATGTTCAAATATGTCAAATATACATATATATTATATTATAATAATATGTATACAAAACAACAATTTATAGTAAATAGTATAATAGTTTATTTTAATAACAAGTTATTTTTGCAAAGATAATGTGGAATAAAACACTTTAAGAAATACATTCAGTGATAAAATTATTAACCCATATAAGTATATAACAGCCTCTCGGTTAATCTGACCGTTTATAAACTTTGGATTTTCTTTAGTTTTTTATTTAATTTATCAAGGTTTTTGAAAGATCTGAACAGCAAATATTTCGAATTACCAATGGTTCTATATAGTATTTATAGGTATTATGTTATTTGTATACTAAATGATCTCGCATAATAGAAAATGGTGTTTATAAAAAACAAATGGTCACATATATTATATTGATACACAGCGATATAAATATACTTCACATACAAATATTATTATAAATATGATATATGTGTATAGGATTAAATCATTTTTTTTAATACCTACCGAAGATATTACTATTAAGATATCTTGAGTACTTATAATATTTGATTACCTTAATCATGTTTAGAGAAAATATGATTATAATATTATGAACATTTATTTTAGGAAACGTAATGAAATCCTTTAAATAATAATTGCCATGATAATATTATTATGATATTTAAATTAAATTAATACATTTAAGGGCCATTATTACAATGTCCCGCTAAATTATATTTATCTGTCAGTTAGGCTAGCGTGCAGTTAAACGTAGCGGGGACTTTAGTGACGAGTTTAAATGATATAAAACTATATAAAATATATTGATGAAACTTACTAAATATGACTTTTGATATTGTAAGATTGGAAAAACATTTCTTTTTATTTCCTCTACCATGGAAAGAGTACAACTTTAAAAGGCTGTCCGTAAATAGAAATTGCATAATTTGTTTGACAAATATCTTTATCGTTTTTCCACCAAGTTCTATCAGCTTCTTTTTCTAGAACAGATCAAGAAAAATATAAACACATTTAAAGGCACGCTACAAATATTAATAACAATAGTCATACAGTAATACCTAACTAATAATACACATATCATGAATAATATAAGATAACATTAAACTATAAAAAATTATTTTTTATATTTAGTTATACTAAACAGAAAATAAGTTAAAATTTATTACTATATGTATTATACATTTATATAATATATATGACTCACACTATACAAATATATTATATAATATTAAATGTATATAAATCCAGACACCTATATAATAAAATATAAATAATTATAAGTTGTAAGTTGTAACAATATATAAACTCAAAACTACCTATAGGTATTACAAAAAATGTAATTAATATTATTTAAGTATTTATACTAATCGTTTATTATTTATACTTTAATTTATATAAATACCTATTGTATTTTATGAATTATTTAAATTTTAAAAAATAAGTTGCTTACCATTTCAGTATTGTATAATATTTTGTCCACAGATAATTGTTCTTCAATAGCATTTAGTGTAGTTTCATCGCAGAAGCAGTCAAGATGTGAATAATCAATAGTTTCCTTATCTTTACTATTGTTGATGTAGGAATCATTTTTTTTAGTCTGTTCGAGTAACATAGTCAGTTTTTCGTCCTAGGTTTCTCATATTATGTTTTAGAAGTATTACATTATGTTGCATGAATTCTTTGAATTGTTCATCTAAAAATACAATAGTAATACAGAAACATGGAAAACATAAAAATGTATTAAATAGTTTTAGGGTTTTTTTTTTTTTTTGAGATTAAAAAAGATTTACAAATATACATACAGTAAACATCATGAGAAAAATGTTTCGCAACACTTAACATTTACTAAACACTTTATAGGTTTAATATATTATATAGTATATAGAACAACAGGTACCTGATAAATACTTTTTTGCCTTTATAGTTGAAGTTTTTACAGGGCTTGTTTTTTTTACATTTGATTCATACGACTTATAAGAGATACTTTTGTGAGGAGAACGATTATATTAACTATTAGTGGCTGTTTTCGGCAATGAATTTTCAGTAGTTGCTGGAAAAATAAAATTTAATAATAATATATTATGAATTAAAAATTTTGTATAAACATAGGTATATAATAATTTATTAATGAATTATTTCATTTAAAATATATATATTATAGTACATTTTTTTATGAGTAGGTAGGTGGTATGGATACTATTTTGTACATAAATGGCACATGCATAACTTCCAATCCACATAGCTACCACCATATATATTTATTTTATACTTACCAGAATTAACAAACAATTGTTTTCTCGCAGATTCAATTTTTTTGGTGGGTGTCTTAAAAGGGCTTCTTTGGATTTTATTGAAGTGATTTGACATCATACTACTGTTTGCAGAAAAGTTATGTTGATCAATGATTTTTGTTGTTCTGGGAGATGGTGAAAATCCTGTACTATGCAACACTATAAAAAAAAGGATAAAATCAATTAGGTATATAGCTACTATAGAATTTACCAATTTTAACATTTATAAAGAAACAAACATACACAAATCGGGAGACAGCAGGCTTCGAAATGTATTTCCATTTTTTTTCTATCAGATTCAAAAACTAAATATTGATCATTGTCTATAAAACATAAAATAGATTCAAAACATCAGAAAATGTTATACAAATTAAATAAAAAATATTTAAATACATACACTTTGAGAAATCTTTTCATTGGAGATTTGTTATGAGAATTTTTTCTTGCGGGCAATGAACATTTTGAGTTATGAGTTTTAGCTTTAACATATTAGGTATAGGCAATCAATATTACGTTTAATATTGTTTATAAATATTTTATGTAAATCAAATACATACCCAACAATTTATTGTGGGGTTATCTTTATTGGAGTTTTGATCTTATGATTGTTTTTGCATATAATATAGTATTGTATGATTGTATAGATTATAATTGCATTTAATTACATCATTTTTATTATATTATTTTTTAAAAGTGAAAGACATTTTAAAATGAGCGATAGGACAAAAATACGTCGTTTGTTAGACGAAATAAATGAATTACGACATATTGGAGGTGAACGAAATTACTACTGTATAATAATTATTATTAATGTGTTCTCATAAAAAAGATCGTCTAAACACTTAAAAGTTTTTATTTTTATTTTTTATTATTAATTAGCTATTATAGTATACAACTATGAAAGCTCAACAATTACTAACACTTAAAAGTTAACACACATATTTTGGGAAAACAATTTACGAAAAATTCTCTTGGGAGCTAAATTAGAATTGTGCCTTGTAATCTTGCAATCAGTGGTGCCTAACTAAATGTTTTATACTTTTATGTGTGGCGTAATAATGTGGCCCCATAATGAAGTGACAATGAACAATGATTTACTTGATGTAGGTAGGTAATGTCAAATCATTAAGCTATAGCAGTGATGAATCTAGAAATTTGTTTTGCGGGGGAGGGGGCATTGTCTTTTTCCATGTCTCAAATATTAAAACACGGCCCAATTCAGGGTTTTTTTCCTGTACCAGGTGTGAAACACAAGGTATTTATAAATGTAATAGACTTTGTTTCCCTGCTATTGACGAAGAAAAGCGTACCCACGAATCTTTTATTAGTAAAATGCAGGAAAAACATCATTTAGCCAACACCGAAATGTCAATTTTGATAAATTTACCAAATATTAATATAATTAATTTGTTTTGTCTGGATTATATGCATCTCTGTTGCAGGGGCGAATCCAGAAATTTTCTGAGGGGGGCGCTCATTTTGAAGACATTTAATTATATTGGTCTTCCGATTTTTTGCAGTTAAACCATTTAATTCCATTGAAGTTAAAATTGTATAATGATAATAATAAATGAATATTTACTACATACTAACTATTAATGTATTACCAATTTATCATTTCTGAGTTCTGTTAAGTTCATCTTAACTATATTTCTATTTTATAAGTTGTTTAATGTTTTATTGAAAAATTATAGCTAGTTCAATATTATATTTCGATTACGACGATCGGACGATAACGCCATAACGGCGTGCCGACGGTCTAGCGCGTTGCCTGAAAATATTTTGAATGTAATATTTATTTTTAGATTTAATATAAATATTAACCACAATAATAGCAAAAATAAACATGCTGAATGCAGATAGTATTATATAATAATATTATAACCGTCGTGGCCGGCGATTCGAGGTTTAAAAAAGCGTAGTACTGTCTGTCTTACACAATTATTATTTTATGGAAACATTTTTTAGAACTAAATACGGGCTGAGGGGGTGGCGAGCGCCCCCTGCGCCACCCCCCTGGATCCGCCACTGCTCTGTTGCTTAGGCGTTACCAAAAAACTTTTAAAATTATGGCTGTTCCCAAAGTCTTAGGGCCCAGTTCGAATAACTTCAACAAAATTGAACGAAATAAATTCTAACATTCTAAATATAAATTCTTGTATTACCTCTGATTTCCCAAGGAAACCTAGGAGATTAGACGAGGTGACTAATTTCAAGGCAACCGAGTTTCGGCAATTTGTTTTATATGTTGGACCTATTGTGTTGAAAAACAATATTAACGATAAATGTTATTTTAATTTTCTTTGCTTACATGTTTGCGTGATAATTTTACTATCTCCAAATTTAACTAAAATGCTTAATTTTTGTGATGCACTTATAAAATACTTTATAAATGAATTTTGTTTAATTTATGGCTGCATCACACAATATACATGCACTCCAACATCTTATCGATGATTACAATAATGTTGGTCCCTTGGACAACGCAAGTGCTTTCCCTTTTGAGAACCATATGAGAACACTTAAAAAAACAATGAGAAAATCAGCTCAGCCGCTACAGCAAGCTGTTAAAAGGTATGAGGAAAAATTTAAATTCCAAAAATGTACCAATACAGTTAGCCCGGCCGATACTATACTAAAAAAACAACATACAAATGGACCCTTTTGCAAGATTTACACAACCCACAATATAAAATTTTAATTTTAAAAACTTTTTCAAATAAATATTACCTCTTCAGATAATTATGTTTCTACTAAACTAAAAAAAATTGTAAAAATTAAAAATATTTGTTATGATAAATCTGGAGGGATAGTAATTGTAGGTAAATCGTTTTCTAGTAAAAAGCCTTATTATAACAGTCCCATTGATAGCACAAAAATTGGTATTTATGTAGTTGATGATCTTTCCACGGAATATGAATATTGGAGTATACACGATATGTGTATACGATAAATGTTGATATGCTGGTGAATGATTCAAAAAATTAAAAATTATTTTTCTTTACTTTTTATTATACAATCATTTTGCGGATAATTTGCTCAATTTTGTGGTCTAATAAAATTAATTAAAAAAAAACATTTCAATTTACCAAACTAAAATTATTTTACGATGTACAAATAAAACATTTTTTTTTCTATAATTAAAAAGTTGATTAGGTAAGTACTTAATTTTGTAATATCCTTTTGAATTAACATTAAACATGTTATTACATATTATTTTATTTATCAAAACCTGTATAATAATGTTGTAAATAAAGTTTGTTTAAATGTATGCCTGTTTAATTGCGTTATCCATTAAGTATGAAAATAATAAATTGCTTTTTTAACCTTTATTTTCATCTTCAATTTAAAACGTATTTTATAAGATACTGGAATAGACTTATTAAAATTAAAATTATACATTAATAAAAATAACACATTTGTTATATTAAAGTAGTAGAGGTCATAAGGTGTAGTACGATTTACACCAGACACGGGTAAAAACTTTCTTGCCATGTTATAAATTAAGAAGAAAAATTATGTCAAATCTATGTCTTCTCTGTCCAGTTTGTGATTGAAGAACAAGGATCACACGTTCAACGTGCATGAACTTGACCCACTCACTTTCTATGATTCGACCCAAACCAATACCAAAAGTTAGCAAATAGTTAGCAAATAATAGCAAATTCACTGTAGAACTTAGCAAATCATTATTGAAGAAGTTATAACTATTTTTTATTTGGGTGGGTCAAGTTCAGGTAACCCACCCACTTTGTCCAATCGACTCCAAACAAACACCGGTAGTTAGCAAATAGTTAGCTCAGCTTTCTTTTAGTAGGATAACAGTTCTTTAGTTCTTTAATTTTAAACAGTTTTATATTATTGTTGATATTCATCAAATGTTTGTTTATAAATCTATCAGCGGTCATAGGCAATACTTCAAACCTTAGGATTTGCGTTTTTAGTTCTTTAAAATCATTTTCCACAGCTGCAGAAGAACCATTTTTATAAGGAGACTTGAAAACACTACGAAGAATATTGGTCCATAGTGGAAAATGTTTGCAAAGTCTTATCATATGTGGTAACAGTTCTGGTAAAAAATATGCCAATATTTTGTTACCTTTTACTAAAGCATTTCTCATACTTTTTTGCTTTATATTTTCCAAAAAAGATCCTATTGCATTAGAAGTATTGTCTTCGTTGTCACCATCATTTAAATCAATGTTTGTGTCATCTGATTCAGAATGATCAATATCGTAATTTGTATTTTCATCATTATCTTGTATACCTTTTATTAAATTTAAAATGAATTCTCGGTGTTTTTCAGATGGGCTTACAACATCCTCCAAACCTAACCCATCTGTCTCACATAACATTATTGTCAGTAATGCTTCCAGTATAATTGCAAACTAATTTAAATCTTCAGATGTTAGAAGTAAACGAAAACCCCTGACATAAAATTCTTTTAAGTGCCTATTTTTTATTCCACACATACATTTTATCCGACAAAATATTTTGATTATGTGAGCAACGTCCAAATGAATATATGTAGTTGGAAATTCTTTCTCCTTGCCAATTAATAGATTATAAACATAATTTGTATAGTCAGTTGTACTTGCTCCCTTAAAAAAAACTGGTTATTGCTGCTAGAAGAGCACGATAATAGTCACATACCACTTAGTTTGATGGCTGGATACCCGTAGCCATCCAAGATGCTAACCAATTATAGATTGACAACGTGTCTTGTTTCTCAGATATTATTTGAGTTATGGAAATATGACCAATGCTTGTACTTAAATGCCTTTATACAAAATGTCTTAATTTCTTGCTTGACGGCGGGTCGTCTCCCCGGATGAAACCGTACTGCTACGCACAATTTTATTTTTACGCGGTCGCAGCATTCGCGGCAGATCACTAACCTAACCGAAGCTACGTCGTCATTCGCCCAATGATGCTGCGTGGTGGTAAGGCAGCTGAAATTTAAAATACCATCACCGTGCGTAGTGGTACGGCGACGCGGACTTTAAATAAAACCACGACGGCCGATTCATGGTCGTCGGTCTGTCGGGCCGGCCCCGCGGCTGATTGCCGCGTGTCATCCCGAAAAAAACTTATGTCGCCGCGTAGTGGTACGGCGACACGGACTTGAAAAAAAAGGCGATCGCCGCGCAGACCGCCGGTCTGTCGACCGCGCCAGTGACATCCTCCGGTGTCCATCGAATGACGGACGACGGACTTCCGAAAACAATCACCGGCGTGGCCGACCAACCGGCGGTCCGCGCGACGGCAGGTCGACTCCCCGGAGGAAACCGTACCGCTATGCACATTTTTTTTTACTCGGTCGCCGCCGACGATTACCCGGAAATTCTCGCTTGACGGCGGGTCTTCTCCCTAGAGGAGACTTAACCATTACACAGCAAATATTTTTAAGCAGTCGCCACCGACGGCTTCCTGGAAAAAAATGTGTTGCTTAGTGGTAAGGTGTCTTCGGAGAGACGACCTGCCTTCAAGCGAGTCACCGGGTAATCTAACCTTTTTTTTTTACATGGTATCGAGACATTGGGTGGTACTAACCTTGCGGTCATTTCACCCCCATGCCCCATCATTTATTGAATAAGCACAATACTACTAAATGTGGAGTACATATTATAATGGGTGGGGTACATAAAAAAAAAAGGCCCCTACTCCTCTCTTTTTTAGTCTTCGACCCACAAAAGTTAACTTAACTAGGTTTGATTTTGTTTGAAGCTTTATCTTGCCTCGTCGTCGTCGTTTCTCGCTGGAGTTGGGGTGGAATCGGTCCCTTCATCAATTTTCATTCAATTCATGTAACGATACTGAAACTTATTATAAAATTGCAATTTTTATTCCATTCCTAGATACATTTCTTCAAAGCATTGAAGACCGGTTTGTAAACCATAAACATATTTTTACAGGATTTCAATGTAATTTAAATTTTGAAAATGAAATAAATATAAATGATGTTGAAAAACTCACTGAGTTTTATAAAGAAGATTTGGAAGACATAAAACAAGTTTATGAAGAAGTTACAATATGGCATTCTTTTTTAAAAACTATAAATAAACCTAATAACATTGTAGAGTATTTAGACGTCTGTGATAGTTTAATATTTCCAAATGTTTATAAATTAATTAAAATATTAGTAACTTTGCCAGTGACAACATGTACAGCTGAACGGTCCTTTTCAACTCTTCGTAGGTTGAGGACTTATTTAAGAAATACAATGATCACCGAGAAATAACAGTAACTCCAGAAGAAGTTCTAAATCAAATAACTAAGACAAAAAAGAAATTAGACTTTCTTATTTAATTTTTAATTAATTGAATATTATAAACTAGTACCTACTTAATATACTCAATATAAATATGCTTTAGTAACTAAGTCTGTATTTTGTAAATTATTTTTCCAGCTATCATTTACATACTAACCTAACATACTTTATACTTTAATTAGTTAAAAGGTATATAGTAATATAGTATAAATTATAAATCTTTAAATTAGTAAATATAGTACCCATAATATCAATGCTTAAGTTATTTATATTTTATACATTCGTGTGAAAAAATTTCTGCTACATCATACATGGAGTAATGCTAACCTTTTAGGGATTTATATAAATATAGTAAGTTTACCAATACATTTTGGCAAACCCTCCCCCCCCCCCCCATGAGAAAATCCTGGCTACGCGCCTGAGCTGCTTTTTGTATGAAGATAACTGTGTTTGTGAAAAATTATCATACTTTTTAATCATACAGGTGTTCTTTTGTTTTAATGATAGAACCTATAATACATAAGACATTATGTTGTATTTATATACAAATATCTAAATTTATGTTTAAAAATAAATGTCAAGTTAAAACTCAAATGGTATTTACATGTCATTTAATTACATAATTTGCTCCAGTAATATATTTTCAAAAATATTTGATTTTAAATACAAATTTAGGTAGCTAATATACAATGTACTAACCTTTGCTTTAAGATTTAATAAAAAAGATTTATTAAAAACATTAAAGGTTGCAAAATTGATAAATCTAATTAAACGAATTATTCAGGACCGTAATCAGCAATGAGCGTCACTTAGGCATGATCATCGGGCGTCACCTTGACGTAATCATTTGGCGTCACCAAGCTTTGACCCTTGGCAGTCGCTTACAACAAACATACAACTTACACTTAAATAATATATTATCTATATAAATCGCATTACAGAACTGTACCGTATTCTGTAACGCACAAAATGAGGATATGTTTGTTTGCTACGATTTGCGTTGCCGTGAATACGTCTGTAGTGATGATTATAGTAGAGTATATTATAATATAGGGATAAGGCGTCGGAGATAACGCGGAAAGGACGTGGAAGAAGCTAGTTTAATTTTTTCCTCCACAGATTCACTATATATGGTTCGAATTTCTACCACGGGAGCGCCACCGTATTCATGCTCAAGTAATTATTATTTACACAACCTCATTGACTTTTTATTATATTTAAATTTGAAGCGAGTTATAAATATTTTAATGTGTACCTACAAATCATTTACAATTATCACTATTTAATGAACTAATAATTAAATTGTGAACTCATGGGCCCCCACACAAACATGTTTAGTGGGGCCGATTATCTTCTTAAAGAGTTAATAAAACATAATAAATAAAATATTTCACATAACTTACCAGGAGGTAATAACAATGAAGGCGTAGCTTCTTTATATAGCCGTTTTGTACCATGTATTTTAAACTTGAGCTCAAAATGCTTTAATTTACAAGAGTTAAATATTTTTTTCTTATAACTATCTTTTTGTATACTTAAATAGTTAAATCGGTAATCTAAAATGCTCAAAAAAACAACAAACAAACAAACAAAATTGTTGGCAAACATAGTTCATTATTTATAGTAATTTTTCGTGGTATAAAATGGTGAACAATTTTATTTTATAATTATTAATAATAATATACCTACTATACCTACCTACTAAAATTATTTTTATTTTGAAAACTGTATTGGACGCGTTAAAAAATATATCTTGGGGATAAAGATGAGCCCCAGGTCTGTGCCCCTTCATAATCTGAGCTTGAGGGGTCAGCTGTACTTACAATAGGTGTCAAGTGGAATAGTGGGTCGTGAATGTGTAAATTTGAATAACTATTCTAAACGGAGACGGCCTAGGATATTTCAATAATTGTATATTAATATTGCTATTAACAATTATTTAATTATAGGTATGGGTTAAATCCAGTTTTGAAAAAAATACATTGAATTTGCATACCTAGTAGGTACCTACCTTAATATCCTATATTTTGGTTATTGTATAAACTATCTACGAGAAACTTACCTATTACATTTTCAACTACAAATATTTACGAATTTTGTCAAAATTTAAACTTTAAATCCTCATAAAAAAATCACGAACCAAAAAATCTAAAAAAATAAATAAACAGTTTTTTTTATAGATATTTTAAGCTCAAATTTGGACTAAATTAGATATAATATAAACGAATAATAAATAACAATATTTTAGTTATTTTGTTAATTTATTCCAGGTGATTTTAGCTCCTCTAACCCCTATACAGGTTATCGAAATTAAAAGTGCTAGGATAATCTATGAAAAAAAATATACTCCCGGTGAATCTTACTCACAAACCATACAATTTGTGGAGGAGTAAGGCTTCTAAGAGTTTTTAAAATTTCATTAAACACGCAGATGACACAATACTTAAAATGCATAATATCTACCTGGCTGAAATTAACTTCACAATATAATAGTAATAGGTATGTGACATCTGAAATTATTGAACTAATTAAAATTTAAATAGGTAGGTAAGTATTCTGAATACATTTAAAAAGTATTCTAAACAAGGCTAGTAGTGAGAGACAAAATTTAAAATTGCCTGATAGTATAGGAAATAAATATTATTTACTTCCCATGATTATAACCCCTCCAATAAAAACCGACAAGCAGTAAGTAATGTCTGTTAGTATAGAAAAAAATTACTCCCGATATTTACAACTCCCACAGTAGAAATCACCAGAGAGTAAAATATACTAAATACACCTGTTAGTATCGGAAATATTAACCCCCGATAATTATTACTCCCCCTTTAGTAAGAATCGCCAGGGAGTAAAAGTCAACTGTTAGGCCTTCTACACACGGAGCTATTAAAAAAAAAACTAAACTGTTTTGTGATTGAAATTACTAATCGGTTACTAACGCATTGGTGACTCAGATCCATACACGAGGCTACTAGTAACATACCTACTCGTGATCGAAACCTGTAGTTTGTTCTGAGTGACTATGGATGAAGGACGTTTTTCGTCATCTTTTTGCTACCATGGATGTTGACAGTGATTCTAGTGATGAAGAAGTAATAACAGCATACTACTATTACAGAAGAAATAAAAAAAATAGAAGGTTTTGGGTTCATCCATACCTTGAAAAAAATTTTCATCACCGATTATTCATTGCTGCAAGAGAATTGAACCTTTCCGATACTAAATTTTTATGTTTTTATCGGATGTCAAAAGAAAGTTACTTATATTTGGTGAACCTGATTTCCCCTGCCATAAACAAGCAAAATACAAACATGAGAGAGTGCGTGAATGCCGAGGAACGGATATTAATTACACTCAGGTAAGTAACTTACTTTTTTATCTACTTAATGCAAATTTAGACACTTTATTAAAATGAGTAACATCTACCTATATCATTAGCATATTAGTATAATTTTTTAGCAATAAACATATCATTTTTTTTTCTTATATATGAAAACATTTTAATAATTTTAAAAAGAACATAAAACAAAATATTATACTTATTTATTACCTACTGTTGGTTTACTATTATTAAACATATCATTTTTTTGCTTATATATGAAAACATTTTAATAATTTTAAAAAGAACATAAAACAAAATATTATACTTATTTATTACCTACTGTTGGTTTACTATTATTAAACATATCATTTTTTTTGCTTATATATGAAAACATTTTAATAATTTTAAAAATAACATAAAATAAAATATTATACTTTTTTATTACGGTTGGTTTACTGTTGATTTATTTCGTACAAGGCTTCATTAACTGCTTCATAGTACTTTTCAGAACTATTTTGGTTTATAGTTTGGAATGTGTTAGGTTGAGAAGTTTCATGAGCATTTTCATTCTGAGATATCAGTAGAATTTGTTGATCTGTTGAAGGCGTTGTGGATGAAGACGAGAATGAATGAATAGGTGTGAATGCCGAATTGTTTGACAAAATGTCATCAACCATCTGAAGTGATTTGCGCTTGAACAGCCGTACTTCTTCATCAGACATTTTCAAAAGATCAGGTAGCATACTAAGAAGAAACATTTTTAAAGATTCTGCTTTTGGATCTTGGTTAGCATTGACTGAAGAGTTCTCTGTTCTGGCTTTTTTTTTTGCCTGGAAATATTCTAAAAATGCTTTGTCCACTGCTTCGTTTTTTAATCCACGTTTTTTGTTTGACACGTATGATGGCGAAGACTCAAATTGACTCGGAGTAATGTTGTTATTATTCTTTTGGGGTATGTCAGTAGTTGAAGGTGTGTATAATGATGTAGAAGGCAATGGCGGAGTTGGTGTAAGATGTGGTTGAAATGGCGAAGATTGCTGTGGGTCAAGTTCGGAGTTGTTAAGGTCAATTTCATCAGATTGTTCAAAACTTTCCTTCTGTTCTGGGGGATTAGGAAGATTTCCAGAAGGCATACCTAACGCCTTAATATATGGAACTGTAAACTGCATAGCTTCTAACAAATAATATGCTTTTTTTGGTTTTGCTCCAGAACCACTTGGTGCTGGTTTCATGTTGCGCACAAAAACAGCACGAAGGTTCTTCCACTTATCTTTGCATTCAGATACTAAAAAAAAGATAACATTCAGAGTATTCATAATTTGTAATAACAATCTGGTTTTATGCTATTATTTTTACGCAAACCCGATTTACTACATCCCCCCCCACTTTTAATCTACTGTACAGCAGAGAGACACCGACTTGACTTCCTTTTTATGATTGTTTCTTTTATTTTACAGATACTTGGGTACTGGTGGGACATTTGCGTCAATTGCTGTTTATTTTGGTAGAGGAGAATCTACAGTTGGCGGAATTGTGACGGAAACAGTAAAAGTGATTTGGGAAGTGTTGGAAAAAACATTCATGCCAATACCAAGTACAGAGCAGTGGAAAGGAATAGCAAATCGTTTTGAAACACTCTGGAATCTCCCAAATTGTATAGGGGCCATCAATGGCAAACATGTAAGAATTGAAAAATTTCCAAATAGTGGTTCTTCTAATTTCAATTACAAGTCGTATCATTCTATGGTGTTAATGGCTTGTTGCGATGCTGACGGGTTATTCACTATTATCGAAACGGGGTTTCCCGGAAGAAACAGCGATGGGGGTATATTCAGTGCCTCCGCAATGAAATATTGGATCCAAAATGCAGGACTTAATATCCCTCCTCCCACACCATTAACATACGATGAAAACGATAGTCCGTTTCCTTATTACTTTGTGGCCGATGAGGCATTTCCGTTGTTGAAATATGTGATGAGACCATACCCAAAAAGAATTTTAGATAATGTGAAAAGAATATGCAACTATAGATTTAGCAGAGGGAGAAAAACCATTGAGTGTACGTTTGGGATGGCATGTGAAAAATTTGCTGTTTTGAATGGTCCTATTCGTATCAGAGATCCAGAAAATGTGAATTTGGTCATAAAAGCAGCTTGTATACTTCACAACTACGTACGGAAAAAAGAAGGACTTCAGTATACACCTACTTATTCTACAAGTTGTGAATCAAATAACCACATTGACGTAATACCTTTACCACAAAACTTGACTATAAACATAACCTCTTCTGCAGCTGCTCTTAGAAATTATATAGCAAACTATTTTCTTACACCTCAAGCATCTTTGCCTTGGCAATGGAAATATGCTATTAATTAGTTTTTGAAAATAATTATTTTTTTGTCTAATATTTTCTAATATTGTTTAACTATTTAATCACTTATTATCTAAAAATTATCTAACCCCTATTATTATACCTATTTAATCATTTTAATCATTATTTTCTAGTTTGAAGTATAAAATAATTTTTTTAAGATTTTAACTATAATATAGCTATTTGTGATCAATAGTATGCCTATATTTAAATAATTAAAAACTGTAAAATCATAATAAAAAATAAGTTTCAATTGTAAAATATGTTTATTTATTTTATCAAAGTCTGATCGTCGGAAATTTCTATTTTTGTCATTGCGATGATGCGATAACAATCCGTCGCGACGGTCGCCCGGTGTGCACCGATTACGAGTATAATATTATTATGGTATAATATTAACAACAATTCGGGAATAAAGGCCTAATTACTAAACTAATAATATAATATATAGTTTAAAAATCCACGTATATTTATTTTTAATTAAATGTATTTATTAAATTTATAATTATATTACTACATATTATTTACCTGACATGTTTACTGATCTTCCTACTTCACTCCAAGCTTTTTCTGTTTCATCCTTTCTGGAATATCCCGAGAGCGCGAAGTTATATAGAACGGGATGTTTTTCTACTTCTTCCACCAACTTTAAATTAATTTTTTGTTCGTTCATTTTGACACAAATAACAAATTTTTGCAATAGATAAAACAAAAAAAGCTTCGTTGAGCACCAAAATATTAAAGTGAGAAAACTCAAAAGTGACTCGACAGTTGAATCACTCGGAACTTATCACTAACGCGTTAGTAACTGGTTAGTAACTAGTAGCGCCGTCTGTTATGTTCCATTGAATAACATTGGTAGTGACTCTACGGGGACTAGTTAGTGATTCGCGTCAGTATTTAGTTTCAAATGAGTAGCTCCGTGTGTAGAAGGCCTAATAGTAATGGCTCTAAGATTTAGCTATTTTACCATTTTTACCAATATTTTTTTTACGTAAATTCTCCATCTCTATCTATATTAACTTTTTAAGTACAGTTACAGGTTTAGGTTTTTATTTAAACAAACAGCATAATACGCTTCATAAAGTGATTTTACGTGGGGAAAGAAAAACCGAAAATTACAAAGCGATATATTTAATGGTTAATGTTCTTAGGTACCTACCTACAAGGTACTCACAAGTCACAACTCACCAGTCATTATATTTTTTAAGAAGAACTCTTCTAAACCAAAATAAATTACGAATACAATGTTTAATATTTAAGAACAATGGATACAATGGTAGAACAATAATATTATGTCAAATTATTTCGTTTTAGAGTAAATAAAAAATATATTTTTGTTAAAAACTGACAAAATATCAAAGGTAAGTATATTATATTGTAGGTGGTAGTTACTAGTTACTTGGTCACACCTCTTGTTTCTTTACCAATCGACGTGCATTAATTTTGATCCATTGATTATAATTTATCGATAGATACTATTAATTAGAAAAGACTAAACTGTTATGTTAATTTTAATTATATACCTTACAATAATTGTAATAAAATTATTTTATTATAATCATACTAAATATTTTTTTTGTTTTTAATGTATCTACCCATTATTATTTTAATTTCTAATTAGATTCTTATAAAACTTAAGTTTTAAATTAGGTCTGTTACCTAATACAATAATATTATTGGTGTTAAGTTTGAATTTTGTATACAGACCACTAGATATTAAGTAAAGATAATTCTATAAGAAATTAAACTTTAAGTAGCAGAGTTACTACATTTTTGTCCAGAATTCTGTTTTATAATTTATGATGTCCATTTTATTCTTAAGAAACTTTTAAAATAAAAGAAATAAAAGTTCTTAATCACTAGTAGGTAATAGGCACAAAGTACAAAGTAGCCTGCAGAAATATAAACCAGGGGGGGGGGGGACAAAGTCAAGAGACAAAGTCTCTGAAAATACAGCATTTAATATTTTTTTGTTGTTTTACAAGTGATAAAATAATTAATATGAACTTAAATAGCGGGGCATACTTAGAGTGTATGATATCTATGTCTATTTAATAGGAACATTTTTATTGCAATTTAAATTTCACTCAATAATGTTAAATAATTTATGTTTAATCCATTTTATTTTATGTAGGTAGGTATTTTATTTAATTTAGGTGTATTGTATATATAAAGATTAAAGATATACCATACTATACTGCGGCACACGGGCATATTGTAATAATAATTAATAAATACTAATAACTTATAAGTAATATGATATTATCTCATTATATTGATAAAAATACAAATCACAAATGTACAATTTTCAAGAAAATGTTATAAAATATTTTAGCCATAAATAAGTTATTTATTTATTTATAAATCAAAAGATTGTATTTATTTCGGCATTTTAAATTTCGTATGATTTTGCTACCTACTACATAATTCTATTAATTTAGTACCTGATAATTTAATTCTATGTGTAAAAAAGCTATTGGCTATACCTATACTGTGTTCAATAATATTTATGATTTTTATTATTTTAAACCATATTACTGGGTAGGTATTTATATAGACATTAAACAAAAAATAAATAATAATAGCTTAAATTAACTTAAGTTAATAAATTAATTGAAAATGTTCATATAACTTTTAACTTAACTGAGTTAAAAAAAAAATTAGGTTAACTGTTAACTTTAAACTTTTTAAAATATTATCCATCAACTTAACTTAACACAGTTAAAAAATATCATTATCTTTGTCGTATCGTAACGAAAAAAGATAAGTTATAAATTATAATTTATAATTATTAGGGCTCAAAATTATTGTTGCGAAGTTAGGTTTTTTTTTCTCATTAGATTCAATATATGTGATGCGTATATTATATGCATAGACGCAATTAGGCCCCTCATATACCTATATTTTTCAATCACTGCCTCTCAGAAAATTTTTTTCCACACTTCAATTCAATAATTTCGATAAGTTATGGTGTCCAGTGTACACAGACATACAGAAAAAAAATAACACATAAAATCAATACATTAATCACTCCGTTCAGAATCTAAAATCAAGGGTGGTTTCTGGTAGCAAAGTGAATCTAATTGGTACTTTGCAGGTGGGTCAAAAGTAAAAAAATACAGTAGTTTTCAAATTCACAAGGAAAAACTAAAAAAAAAAAATAAAGGAAAACAGGAATTTTTGTGCAAAACCAGTTTTCGACTAAATCGATTTTTTTATTTAGCTGTTACTCAAAAACCTAAAACTTTAGTCCTTATTCAAAAATTATAAGTAATTTTAAGTATTCATAGCTAAGAATTGAAAATGTAGTAAAATGTATTTATTTAATATTTTCATCAATACCATGTACTCAGCTATTTCCCCTTGTCGTCTCCTACTTTTTGCTAATGATTTTAAATTTTTTCAGAGGATGACCACTAATAAATCAGTCTCACTCTTCAAAACACCCTAGATAAATTTACCAATTGCTGCAATGCTTTTAATTTATCTCTTAACATCTCTAAATGCAAAGTAATTTCTTTTCATCACTCTAAGTTAGTGATTTCTTTTGATTATAGGCTAGGAGGTATATCTATTTAACGTGTCAGCCAGGTAGGTACATGATTTAGGCATTTTTTGTACCATCTCTTAATTTCAGCCCTTATATTGATCTTATGACTAGTAAAGCCTTTCGTGTCTTAGGATTTGTCAGACGTCACTCAGTCATCTTTAGTTCTGCTATCTACCTTTTGGCTCTTTATAAAGCATTTATTCGTTCGGTTATTGAATATGGGTCTGTCGTTTAGTCACCTTATACCACCGTTGACATTTTTCGAATTGATCGTGTTCAAAACTGTTTTATGCGCTTCGCCGGTTATTGCCTCAACATCCCTCATGCACCACATAATTACAGGCCTGTTAGTCAAGCGCTTAGACTCGATTCCATTTCGGCCAAGCATGATAATTTTGGTATCACTTTTATTCAGCGTCTGATCGAAGGTCGAGTTGATGCTCCGAGGATTCTTGGAGAACTGAGTTTTCGTATTCCTAGTAATACTAGGCTTCAAAGTATTTTCTATACCTCTACCAATAAATCTATATTTTTCAGGAATGCCCCACTTTCAAGAATGATGCACAATTTAAATAACTCTTTTGAGTATTAAACTTTATTTAGCGGCTCTAATATGAACTACGTAGGCTCACTTTATTTCATTTTAATTTTTTTTTCAAAATTTGTCAATTAAATCTTTCAAATTAATTTAAGTTAAGTTAGTATAAGTTTTTTACACAAGTTGTTAACTGTTTCAACTATTTTTACATTGTATTTCTTTGGTATGCTGTATTTTAAAGCCGTTTGGCGTTACTTTTAATAAATAAAATAAACAATAAATAAATAATATACCAAAAGAAATTGTTGTAAAAAGTTATGAATGGGTAATACATTTCCTGTCATTGGAGAATTCGTACCTTCATAAAATATTAAAATAATGTCTAATAATAATAAAACAGCTGTTTCCTATATCCACGTCAAGTATTTTACTTTAGTAAATTATTTTGACGGAAGGACAAGTACACATTTTAGCCAAGTATATGATATAATACGTTTTTATAAATTAAAAATACATTTGTATTGTTGTAAAAAGTAAATTATTTCAAGTAATATTTTGTAAATATTTTAGGAATAAATTTAGTTTAGTCCCCTCTCGTCATTTTGAATTTTTTTATCGAAACTCACGTAACTCGTTGAGTTAAAAATAATGTTGCAATACTGCAATCATAATTTGATGTTTGGACTTAGTTTCCATGGCTTTTAGCCCTCCACTTGTTGTGTAAAACCACCTTCGTACGTAATTTTAACGTAAATTCGCAAACTTTGGAAGGATATAACTTCAAAGTAAGTCTGATCGACAAATTCTGATTTCAGCATCTTCATTACTTTTTAACTCCTCGAGTTACATATTAAGTTTCGATAAAAAAAAATCAAATTGGCGATGAGGATCTAAATTGCATTTATACTCAGGACCGGATTTACCCATAGGCCACCAAGGCACTGGCCTAGGGCGCAATTTTTTAGTTAATTTTTACATTTTAGTTTTTCATAATTTCATAATTTTATTTACCTAAATTTATATTTTACATTAATTTTTTTTCGTATACAACTTGCGTGAAACTGGAGAATGGCTCACGTAGTCACGCCGCAGTAACGTTTTAATTTTTAAGCTATAATAACCTTGCCATTTGAGTTTAATTCTGCGATCAGCGCGCGCCACGCTGCGCCGCCACCGCTAGAGGTTCGACATCTACACTCGACGAGGCAGTTGCCGGTGTTGCCTCTGTTAATGCATGGGAGATGGTATACGGGTGTGTGGCGTAAACACGTACAATATTGTGAATGGCGCATGCGCAAAACGCCAGCCAAGGCAGTCAAATATACTGCCTCGGGCCGCCGGGTACTGCATTGTATATGGCCGCTTAACTAGCTAGGTGGGGGACAGGTCACACAGCGCTTAGTGGAATGACCCACCTCACCCCGCACCCGGCACCACAATTATAATACTGGAATTAATTCTGGAAATCGGGTGTCTTTATAAAGTATTAATAATAATAAAATATTGCGACGACGCGCGACTAACATGTCGCCCGTCTCCTGTATAGTGTATACTACATACTGCTCAGAAATTTGCTAATCGATTACGATTATAGAGACTAGAGTGCACAGATACATCAAGG
>NC_042493.1:2702055-2705255 GCF_005508785.2 Acyrthosiphon pisum | reverse complement strand
TCACAATTCTACTTATTTCTCTTCGGTAATGTGAACGCATATTATAAGTATATTATATCAGTATATATTTCATAACTCCTAACTCGGAAGTATATACAATTTGCCTACAAGTTGCCTATATAAATTTTATTAACCCAGAACTATATATATTTTATACTTATAAGGTATTGGTATATTGGTACTGTAAAGTGTTAGTGAATGACTATGCTGAAAAGATAATAATTAAAAATACTAATATAAATTGATAAAATGAATATACCTATTACCTATGTACACTGCAATGACGCGTTACACGCAGTATAGGTTAGGTTAGGTACTACACATGACAAGCACAGCAGTCTACAATAATAATAAGGAAAATCAGCATAGGAAACGGGGCGAGAAAATGGATCGTGCTGAGGTTCTAAAACCCACAAGATTCTGCAGCTTTGGGGAAGAGCACCACGCACCCACACCCACCTACACACACGCACAAAAACACACCCACTCACCATATATTGATGTACATATTATATATAGCCATATAGGTATTCGTTAGGGGCGAGGGGGAGACGCACGTGACGGCCGTTTCCGTCGTTAATGAATATAGTTCGGCAAAACGGTATAGCATAATATAATATGCGCGTCGTACGGTGTAACAAAAATAGTAACAGGTAAGCGGCGGCGGTGACGTGACGTTCGCGCGCGCGTACGTGGGTGGAGCGTGTGGAGGACCAATGGTGTACGTGCCTGGGCGTGTCCGGCGAAGAGCGCGCGCGCTCCGCCGCCGTCTGCAGCGTCTCGGTTGTGTCGCGCCGCGTCGAACCCTCCGCGCGCCGGCACGAACGACCGACGTCGTCTCAGTGCGGACCGCAAGCAGCCCGTCCCGGACGTGTCGTCTTGGATTTTTTCGTACGCCGCGCGCGCGCTAATATAGGTACCGCCGATACGACGTGTGACTCCTGTACTGTTAAACCTCTCTACAATATTATGCAACACGCGCGCACACGCACATAATAATATTATAATACGCATCGTACGTTTACGCGTGTTCACCTCGTCGAATATACGTACCTCTAATAATAATATTATATTATCATCGTATTACATTATTGTAAGAATTACGGCTCACCATGAAGATCTTTAGTGGAAAAACGAAACGTTTTTCATTCGTCCGACTTTGATTTTGTCCGCGTGTTCGTACTTTACGCGTGTATAGGGTGTAACATACATTCAATATTATATTATACGTGTCGCGTGCACTCACATATCGTCCTATATGTAGTATAGATCGTTTGACAGTGCCGCTGTGCGTGTTTATCCGTCGTCGTCGTGGTCGCAGGTGTTTGTCGTCGTCGAATAATATATTTTTATAAATTACGTACGCGATGCGCTGCCGCAGCTAACAATTGACGCGCGCTCACGTACGCTGGATTTTTCACACGCGCACATCATGCTGCCGTACCAGGCGATGGCCATGGACTACGCGTCCGCGTCGTTCCAGCGACATCCGGCCGCGGCCAACGTGGGACACCATCACCACGCGGCCGGCGGGCCCGGCGGCGGTGGCCCCGGGTCGGCCGCCGCCGCGTTCAGCCCATCGTGGTTTGTACCGGCTGACTTGTGCATGCCGTTCGCCAAGCAAAATCAGCCGCTAGTCGAACCGGGGTCAGTTGCAAATCATGCCTATATCATACAATATTATTATATTATTTTTGTTTTACTGAAAGTTCAAATAATTTATCATAGTTTTATGACTGCCGCGTATTAGCAGTACCAATATATATACCTGCACTGTATAATATATATATGAGTATATGATTATATAGGTATATATCGATCGCTATGGTTTATATTATGCATTAATACTATATAATGTGTAAATAAAATATAACTTAATAAATATAAATTAACGTTTTTCATATATGGATTTTCCCCTAACCATAGGTACTCGCTTATAGTAGCTATATAGCCGTACAGGTCTGTTATGAATTAGGTAAAGGTACCTTAACCTTTTACCAACTATTAATAGGTATCTGTTGACTCGTTATATTTATACTTACGATTTTTTATTTCATTATAAATATTAACTTTGTGCGTTTTACGTACGTAAAATGCACATATATTGATAGTTGTCATTATAGTGCGTTACATATATACGCGCTACGTCGAATGATGCACATTATACCTATAGCTAATCAGTGCATTATGTAATAACTAATATTATAATAGGTATATAGCTTATATTTTTGGCGTGTTATAATTTCATACTGTACTGAAAAAGTACAAATCGGATAATAATCAGTAATTACCTATACTCGAGTATGGCGTATATTATATAGCCCATTGTGGTATCATTATATTTTAAAACTGATAACATTCAAAAAATTATTCTAACATTTGAATATTCCAAATCTTTGTATAAGTTTAAATATAATGAAAATCAAAAAAAATACTTATCTACTATCTACTATATACACCATAAAATATGTCTGACTTACAATATAAAGAGGTAGGTACCTATATACTGCAGCATAAAGCTTTTTGAGCTTTTTCAATAAAATAACAAATCACATGATAAAACCAACAAGTCCCGCTTCTCCACTATATCTACCTATATTTTGAATTTTAAGACGTAACTCTATAGTGAAATCTATAGGTGTCTAAAGGTGGAATAATTCGATAGCATCAAAACTTTCCAATAAAGAATAATTAAATATATTTAATTTATGTATACCTATATACTTATATAAAAAGCTTTCCATTTAACAAACAATTACCTATATACCAAGGCTTTGCATCCGTTTAGCCCATATAGCCAAAACCCTTAAAAAACCCTTAAAAATTATCAAAACCGTAAACCCATATAACCCGATTGATTTTGATGACGTATAACCCGAAACACCCAAAACCGAAATTAAATTCGGGTTTTAACCCATTACCCGTATAAAAAAAATATTACATTTTCAAGTGACATATGAATTTGTATGTATATTTCATGGAGAATTCAGTTTTTCATAATTGGGAATACTGTTTACATGTGAAATGTGTGATACAACTGATAAATTGTTTTGGTTGTTTTGAATTGTGTAATTTTTAAATTTTTAATATAATATTATTATATCCGTAGTGAAAATTGTCTTGTGTATGTTTTTTTCTTTGTTACTATTTAATAATTTGTTGTTAAAACATTTAATATTTAATATTATACAATTTTAAAT
>NC_042493.1:2701157-2702005 GCF_005508785.2 Acyrthosiphon pisum | reverse complement strand
CATATTTTGTCATTTTTTGAACTTTAAATGCTTATAAAAAAAAAACTGTGACTAACGATTTTTAATATTTTTCATCTGCCTTTGAAACAATATACTAGGAGCCTTCTATTAAATTTTCAAGCTTTTTTATCCAACAAACAAAATTTTATTGATATTTTTAGAAAAAAAACTAAAAAAAAATGGAAATTGAAAATGTCCGTAAAGAGCTCAAAATAAATCAAAATATTTTCAAAATTTTACCGTGTATAGAAAATGCAAATATAAACAACCTGTGAAAATTTCATATATCTACGGTCATTTGTTTTAGAGTTACACCAAAAACCAAAATCGATTTTGTTAAAAATCGATTTTGCGTAAAAATTCCCGTTTTTCCTTAATTTTTCTTTTGTTTTTCACGTCAATTTTGAAAACCACTGGGAAATTTTTACTTTTGATCCCCCAAAGTACCAACTAGATTCACTTTCCAATCATAAAAGTTACTGTTGAAGAAAATCGAAGCAGTTTTACTGTCCTAAAAGGTGATGACAGACACAAAAATAAATAAAAAATAAAAAAAAAAACACACATCATTGTAAAATCAATACATTCATCGTTCTACTCAGAATCTAAAAAATAAAAAAATCGCTCAAGTACACTTACAACCCTTATTATAACTATCACATTACAACTGTTCAAGTATTTTTCAACAATTAACTCAATGACAAACATTAAAACAATGAAACCAAACAATGACTTTTTATTTTAAATATACTCTTAAAATAAAATATATTTTGGCCTTTAAAACCAAAATATTCAAAATAAACACTAACAAAAAAGTAGTGAGTAAATGTTGTGAATTG
The DNA here is from genome assembly GCF_005508785.2 of Acyrthosiphon pisum. NCBI lineage: Eukaryota > Metazoa > Arthropoda > Insecta > Hemiptera > Aphididae > Acyrthosiphon > Acyrthosiphon pisum. The sequence goes on along the minus strand of NC_042493.1, from coordinate 2,701,166 downwards.
TATTTTGTT
>NC_042493.1:2700286-2701107 GCF_005508785.2 Acyrthosiphon pisum | reverse complement strand
AATTCCAAATTAATCATATCATAATATCTATTAGGTACTTATAAATTATAACGCGTTATACATCAACAAAAAACCGTGGTAAAATCATAGATATATAATAGTATACTTTAGAAGTTTCAAGTACCCACGAATAATATTATACAATCACAACAAAATAACTAAAAGAGTTATCCTAGGTTTTTAATATGTAATTTCGTCCAAATTTGTACTTAAAATGACTATAAAAATAAACTGTGTAAATGTATTTTTTAGATTTTTTGGTAACAGAATTAATTACTTACATGGAATCTTGTTTTACATTTTCAATTCTTAGATACAAAAATTGAACATTTTATAAATTTTTAAGTACAAAATAATTTTTCAAATTAAAATTTGATAAATTTTGTCAAAATTTGATCTTTAAATGCTTATAAAAAAAAATTGTGCCTATGTATTTTTAATATTTTTCAACTGATATTGTAACAATATATCAGGAGCTTTGTATTAAATTTATACACTTTTTGGCCCTACAGATAAAACTTTATTGATATTTATAGAAAAAAAAACTAAAAAAATTGAAAACTGAAAATGTCCGTAAACAGCTCAAAAAGAGTCAAAATATTTTCAAAATTGTATGGTGTATAGGAAATGCTTATATAAACATTCAATAAAAATTTCATGTATCTGCAGTTATTCGTTTTTGAATTAGAACAAAAAAAGGAAATCGCTACATGAGAAATCGAGTGAATATCCAATGTTGTAAAAATTTGAATTTCAACGATCATAAAAATTTAATTTGACTTTCTTATAGATATTTTTTGTTTGATAAAGGTAGATAATTT
>NC_042493.1:2691040-2699008 GCF_005508785.2 Acyrthosiphon pisum | reverse complement strand
TTCAAGTATTTTTCAACAATTAACTCAATGACAAACATTAAAACAATGAAACCAAACAATGACTTTTTATTTTAAATATACTCTTAAAATAAAATATATTTTGGCCTTTAAAACCAAAATATTCAAAATAAACACTAACAAAAAAGTAGTGAGTAAATGTTGTGAATTGTATTTTGTTACTCACATTATGAAAACAATAACCAGACAAAATATGTAAATGCATGAAATTCCTTGATCTGCACACAACATTTCAGAGTATCTAATAAACAATTAGTAAAATATAAAATATTTAACTTGTTCGAGCACCATCGACATTTGTAATTGCTCACTGTTACGCGCCACTGTGGCGCGTGATGGTGTCAGCACTGCTAACAGTTGGTCAGACCATTAGGCCGCCCAGAGGGCCGTTGCTGTGTAGTCGGCGACGCTCCGTAATATAGATTTTATATTATAGACATATGTTATCAGACTACTTATTTTAGAAATAATATTGTTGTGTTCACCTGGGAACCGTCTTGAGGAGGTGAGGCTGCCGGCGTTAACTGTCATAAGTGCGCACGTGGCCAACATTTTGGTAGCAGAGCGTGGTTCATTAAGGATCTTCTCTTCTGGCTGTTACTTGGTGAGCTTACTTCTGTTTTATTAGATTAAGGTGTCATTCCCTCCCATTATAGTGTTAAGATTATGACTGTCGGTGGGTAACAGTATTATTTAGTTGCAGCAGTCCGTTGATCCACGGATGTGGCATCTAATAACTATTAGGCACCTTTCAATATTAAGTGGTTACATTTGATTGAACAATATATAAGACTGATCAGTTTAAATACCTCAGTTCTCTTAGTTTAGTAGGTTTTCTCTTAACGTTAATAATTAGGATGTCATCAATACCTATTATGTTAGTGTTATTGATTTAATATTTTTTATTTTTTGTTTGGATCACATATTTTATTGTTGACCTAGCAAAGTTATTATATTTTGTTAAATTTAAACAGGTTAAAACTTCCCTGTTATTACTACTGATATTATTACTACTTAGTACTACTGTAGGTAGCTACCATACTATTTTATTATTTATTAGTAGTAATTTGTTATGTTTGTGTGAACTTCACTGGATCTCTGCTCTATTTGTTGATTATTATTATTTTATAATCTAGTATTCTACTGCAATTGTTGGTAGAATTTGTTAGTATTCTTTAAATTTTTGTTGATTAAGTACTGATCAGTATTGACAATATAATATATTTATTTAAGTGGGTTTGGATATATGTGGTTGCTGATATATGTGCAATCACATTGAATTGTTATTTCCAAACACCAGTTGTATTAGTGCTTAAGTGTTAAATTAATTTGTGCTGCTTCTTGCTCATTGGGTCGTTGCGTTAGTTCCTTTTAGGTGTGTGCAGTTGTTATCTTTGCCACCATGTCAGATGAAGAGATCAAGACTCGCAACACAAGACTGAAACAGCGTGCCACAGCTAAGCGAGACCTCGCTGCAAGTCATATTCGTCGTCTACATGCTTCAGCAAAGGCAGCAGGAGATGATCCAACAGCAAGGGGTCTAATTATGACGGCTGGTCAGGACCTGAATAATTGGTGGTCGCAATATTCAGTGGAAAGTGATGCGTTATTGAACGTTATGGTTGAGTTGGATGAAATAGATCAATTTTCTCCGGATGCTGATGCTGATGTCTACGCCATGGTGGTAGAGATCAAATCAATCATCAACAATTATGAACAGGAAACCTTGAAGTCATCCAAAGACGCTAGACCAGTTATACAGATCAGTGATACTGCAATAATGGCGAATCCAAGTGAAGATCATCAGTCGATTACACAAACTAGCAACGCAGCCATACTTCCAAATACAGCTTCCGTAATGGAAACACAGTCGTCAGCTCGTGTGAGTAGTTCTCCGTCGTCAGATGTCTCCTTCCGTCCTCAAGTATCAATGCGCCTCCCAAAAATCCCTCTGCCAAAATTCGATGGTGATCTCCGTTAGTGGCCAGATTTCCGGGACCGCTTCGTTAATCTAGTAATCCGCAACAAGGATATTGATTCAGATAGCACCAGATTTTACTATTTACTTGGGTGCCTTGAAGCTGATGCGGGGGAAGTACTAAAAGGGATTCCAGTATCTAAAGACACCTTTCAGTTAGCCTGGAACACATTAGTGAAATCCTACGATAAACCGAGAAAACTGGCCTCCTCAATTATTGAGAGTTTTTTAGTTGCTCCCGTATCCACTTCAGAATCACTGGTAGATCTCAAACGTTTTTTGAGTGTATTTGATGAAGGACTAGCAATATTAGAATCGTTGCACTTACCAGACCTGTGTTCGTTCCTGCTGTTTATCATCGCTTCAAAATCTCTTCCAACTCATACGCGTCGCTTGTTTGAATCTGATAATTCAGCAGAGTATCCATCAGTTGACAGTGTGCTGGAATTTGTGAAGAATAGGGTGAGGGTCCTGGAAAATGCTGGTGGTACTTCAGGACCAGGGAAATCATTTGGTGGAAGCAACAAGAAACCTAATCCAGGTCCAGGGAAGCATTACAATCGTCCTTCCACTACCCAAACAGCGTTGGTGTCATTTGTAAAGACTCAGAAACCTAAGTCCACTGATTCCGAAAAGTGTCGTTGCTGTGGGGGAGCTCATGCATTGAAAGATTGTGCAAAATTTCTGGGAGCATCTGTAGATGATCGATACCATGATCTCACAGACTATGTTTGGTATGCTTTGAAAGTGGCCATATGTCATATAAATGCAAATCGTCCTGTAGTGTGTGCAAACGTCGCCATCATGGGCTATTGCACAAGGACCCTTCTACTTCTGATCCGTCGTCCAAGGTTCCTAAAGTGGCCATGTTTGCCAAGCATCAAAATCAACTTCCATCGGTAGTACTAGCGACAGCACTGCTTCATGTTCAAGATGTGGCTGGAAGTCCACAGACGGTTCGGGCCTTAATTGATGGTGGCTCACAGATCAGTGCCATATCTGCAAATTGTTGTCAACGTCTAGGTCTACGTGCAGCGAAATGGACGTTACCAGTTACTGGGTTATCAGAGTTACCTGTACCAAGCGTTTTGGGTATCGTAGATCTACATATCCAGCCTCGGGATTCAAGCCAATCTTCAATGCCTGTAAGAGCTTGGGTACTATCTTCCATAACATCTGATATGCCTACTTCCAAACTACCGTCAACGGTTCGGGAAAAATGTGGTGACTTGTCATTAGCTGATCCGCTATTTGATATCCCGGCTCCAGTTGAAATTTTGTTGGGGGCGGACATATACCCTATGGTCTGGTCTCATGAAACTGTCTCGTTAGGTCATGGATATCCAACTGCGTTCAACTCCATCTTCGGTTGGGCAATTGTAGGTCCACTTCAACACATAAAGGCTCCAAGTCCTAGGGCTCTACCTGTTCAGATATCTTCCTCAGTCGAATCCTTAATGGAAAAGTTTTGGAACGTTGAGGAACCGGAAGCTGCTCCGCCCGTGTTCACTCAGGAGGGTCAGTGTGAAGAAATCTTTCTGTCAGAGATGTGCAAGAATGGTAAAGGACAGTACATGGTCCCATTGCCGTTTCGTGATGGTCAGCCCAGTTCTTTTCCTGGAATGCGACAAATTGCAGTTAATCGTCTGTTACAACTGGAGCGCAAACTATCCCGAGACCCTGTGCTGTACAATAACTACAGAAGGTTCATGGTGGAATATGAGTCGTTAGGGCACATGTCTGAGGCAGATTCTCCAGGAGACTACTACATCCCGCACCATGCTGTTTACAAGGCCGAAGGGGAAAACATGAAATTAAGGGTGGTTTTCGACGCCTCTGCTCGTTGTCGATCCGGTTCCTCACTGAATGAGGGCCTCCATGTTGGCCCAAAGTTACAACAAGATATAGTTGATGTCTTAACTGGCTTTAGAGTCCATACCGTTGCGTTCACCACAGACATCTGCAAAATGTACCGACAGATTTGGGTACTGGAAAAATACCGCGGATACCAGCATATACTCTGGAGAAGTTCTCCACAGCTCCAGATCCGGGAGAACACGTTGAACACGGTTACATATGGAGTAAACAGCGCTCCTTATTTAGCGCTTCGGGTCCTTCGTCATATTGCTGATAATGATTGTGAAGAGGTCCCTGAAGTTAGCAAGGCGCTCAAATTCCAGACATACATGGACGACATCTGTGTTGGGGCACCATCGTTGGAATGTGCTTTATCATTGAAATCTGATTTAATTAAAACATTGTCCAGATCGGGATTAATGTTGAAGAAATGGTCTAGCAACGAACCACGGTTGTTATCAGGCCTTCCGCTGGAAGACTTAGCAGGCGATCCCCTCACATTTGACCGTGGTGACGGCATTCCTGTGCTAGGTATGCAATGGCGTCCAACCGCTGATCATTTCGTGTACGACATAACCGCAATCAAGTCAGTTTTGTCCAAACGTGGGGTCCTATCAGTAATTGCGAGGATCTTCGACCCGTTAGGGTTTCTATCGCCAGTTATTTTCCATGCCAAGTGTATTATGCAACGTTTATGGTCGGCTCAAACTTCATGGGATGAGCCACTTCCGCCAGCCATCGCTAAGGAATGGCAACAATTCTTGGACATGCTAGGTTGGCTGACAGAGATCCGCATTCCACGTTGCATTGGCGGTTCCATCGGGATAGAATATTCATTGTGCGGTTTTTGCGATGCCTCTGAAAGGGGTTATGCTGCAGTATTGTACCTTCGTGTGACTGATCCGTCTCAGAAGGTAAACGTGTACTTGCTCGGGGCAAAAACTAAACTGACATCGTTAAAACCGACCACGATACCCAGATTGGAGTTATGTGGAGCTGTTTTGTTGGCTTCTTGGTTATCACGGATGCATCGGATACTCGAAGCACACATGAAGATTTCAGGTGTTTATGCTTGGTCGGATTCGACCATAGTCCTGTCTTGGTTGTTGAACCCCCATGTTGCCTTGAAGGTCTTCGTCTCCAATCGCGTCCATCACATCAAGACCTTGCTTCCAGTCTGCAAGTGGGCTCATGTCAGGTCTGAAGAAAACCCGGCTGATTGTGCATCACGGGGACTGTCTCCGGCAGAGCTAGTAAAAGCTCAGTTGTACTGGTCGGGTCCAGAGTTTTTAAGATCTCCAGTTGATCATTGGGATCTCCATCCAACCACCATGCCAGGCGACCAGCTACCGGAAGTCCACTCAGTAGCCCTTTTGATAACGACATCAATAAGGAAAGGCGAATGGTTTACGCGGTTATCATCCTACAGCATCATGATCCGTGTGATAGCTAGGCTACGTCGTTTCATTGGAAGATGTAGGCGGCAGGAAACAGTTTCTGGTAATTTGACACGTTCAGAGTTAGATCAAGCTTTGTACGTGTTAGTCAAATGTACCCAGGGATGCCTGTTGAGTTCACTTCTTCGGGAATTGTCAAGTGGTAGCGCGGTTTCTTCGAAGGTGTATGCTAAACTTAGCCCTTTTATCGATGAATTTGGTGTTATTCGAGTTGGTGGTCGGCTGCAGAATGCTATGTGCTCATGGGATCGCAAACACCCAATACTGTTACCTAAAGAATCGCACCTATCTGCGTTGATTGCACGTCATTGGCATTTGAGTGCATGTCACGCCCGATCAAACCTACTTATGTCGTTAGTCAATAGTCGCTTCTGGATCATGGGCGTACGCCGAGTTGTCTATAAGGCTATCAAGTCCTGCATTACTTGTGTTAAACTAGATGGAGTGAATCCTCAACCAAAAATGGCTGATCTGCCTGTGTCAAGAGTGCAAGCTTGCCGAGCATTCACAGCAGTGGGAATTGACTACGCGGGACCATTAATGATGAAGGAAACAAAGTTACGAAAAGCTCGCGAATACAAAGTTTACATAGCACTGTTTGTTTGTATGAGTACTAGAGCTATTCATCTTGAAGTTGTACTGGATTTGTCAACTGATGCCTTTTTAGCGGCACTTGACAGATTTGTTGTCCGGCGAGGTGTGCCTACATCCATCCATTCAGATTGTGGAACAAATTTTGTTGGGGCTGCGCGCAAATTGAGGGAGTTGATCAACTCGCCCTCGAGTAGGGATCAATGTTCCAGTCGTCTGATGTGTCACTGGAACTTTAACCCACCTAGTGCACCTCACTTTGGAGGACTTTGGGAGGCTGCGGTGAAGTCTACCAAATCGTTGCTGACAAGGTCATTGGGGGCGCAGACTTGGACATTGGAAGAGTTTACTACAATCCTATGTCGGGTTGAAGCTGCGCTGAACTCCAGGCCATTAACTCCTGTTACTTCAGATCCGGAGGACTTAGACTGTTTGACTCCAGGCCATTTTTTAATTGGCCAACCATTGATGTCAGTTCCTGAGGAGGAACTCAGTGTGAAGCCAGTGAATATACAACGGCGTTGGAAGCTCCTTCAACAAACTTTTCAAACCTTTTGGCGAAGATGGTCGTCAGAATACTTGAACACTTTGCAAGCTAGGATTCGCTGGTCGTCAAGCCAAGAAAATGTGAAAGTAGGAGACATGGTGGTCATAAAAGATAACACTGCACCCCCACTACTCTAACGTTTGGGTCGTATCCTCGAGGTGTTGCCTAGTAAGGATGGGGTGGTAAGAGTCGCTCGGGTGCTAACGAAAGGTGGTTCCTTGGTCAGACCTGTAGTGAAATTAGTACTGCTACCGACCGATCAGTCATAATAGTATTTGTTCTTTATTCCCTTTCTCTTGACACCTTAATACTAATTTGATGGGTGGTGTGCTTGCTGGGAACAGTTGATGAGCTGTATCCATTAAAAAAAAAAAAAAAAAAAAAAAGTAGTGTAGAGAAATAATTGTTTTGGGCCAAACCCCCTCAGACTCATTCTTAATTTTTTTTTTTATATGATGTTATAATTTAGTACAACTGTTGATCCACAGTTGTTTATTGTTTTTGTTTTTTCACTTGTTCCTAATCATTTATTTTAGACAGCTGTTGATCCACAGCTGCCTGTTTTGTTTTAATAATATTATAATGTAATCCTCTGTGATATAGCTATAAAATTTCGTAAGCTGTGATAAATTGTAATGTGATAAACCTGTGATTCTACAGTTACCATAATATGTATACCGATCTCTTGTATAATAATTTTGTTGTTGATGTAACCCCTCTGTACCACTCCGAGTAAGCGTGAAGAGTCAACATGTCAATCAATCAATTGTGTGCCTGATCGGGTCCATCATCTGTATCATCTAACGAAGAGCTGAAACTTTTAACTGCTCAAACTCTTTGTAATCCCAGATCTGGGATTTCCAAGGGGGAGTATGTTCGAGCACCATCGACATTTGTAATTGCTCACTGTTACGCGCCACTGTGGCGCATGATGGTGTCAGCACTGCTAACAGTTGGTCAGACCATTAGGCCGCCCAGAGGGCCGTTGCTGTGTAGTCGGCGACGCTCCGTCGCCATTATCTTTGTTCCCGTTCGTACCGATAGCTGTGTCGGTCCGTTACTGTCAGAAAAATATTGTTCTTGTGTTATTCTTCGTAAACCACGTTTTCACACGAAAACGGAAGCGAAGTGTTTATGTTGGCTTTATCCGTTTTCATCCGTCTTGCATCTGAAAACCAGACTCGGCAGATCAGCCACACACCGGCAGATCAGCCATACACCGGCAGATCAGCCACACACCGGCAGATCAGCCATACACCAGCAGTTCAGCTACACCGACGACCAGACCGGCCATACCAGCAGCTCAGCAGACACCAGCCAGCTCCGGAGTGGTTGAATTACTGTATCCCCAAATTATAGTATTATTGTATCATTAATCATTATAATATAGATTTTATATTATAGACATATGTTATCAGACTACTTATTTTAGAAATAATATTGTTGTGTTCACCTGGGAACCGTCTTGAGGAGGTGAGGCTGCCGGCGTTAACTGTCATAAGTGCGCACGTGGCCAACAT
>NC_042493.1:2688405-2690484 GCF_005508785.2 Acyrthosiphon pisum | reverse complement strand
TGAATGATACATTATACATCTGTTTAGCATATTATACCTGGTGTATACGGACAAATGATTACCGTTTGTTGAATGTTGACGATTTGTTGTTAAGTTGTTAAGTTTTTTAAACACTTTATAAATTGATGTATTTGTATCACAATATATTAGTTTATTTAAGGTTCATAAATTCTAAATCATACACCTTCTACTTACTAATTACTGTGATTATTGATTTTTTTTTTTATTGGGGCTGGCTGCCCAATTTTTAAAAGTCTTCAGGTCAGGTACTGTTAAATTGTAAATTTGTAACTACTTGCTTCAATAGGCATTTACTGGACCAATATCACAGTTTCATCTCTATACTTAAAACTAATTTTTCAATTTATTTTTGTGGTGCTGGATTTGACTTGGTAATCTTACCAACAATTTACATATTTTAAATATAAGATTATTTGATTAGGGGGTTGATACAAAAATACAAAGCTATCAATTATTATTATTTTGATACTTCTTAAAAAATATTTTACTTTAATTAAAAAAGTTATGTTGGTTGGTATTCTACCCAGTCATAGAGTCGCAGTAGTCCTACATAATGTAAAATACATCTCTAATTGTTTTTTTTTTATTCTGTGTTAGTGTTTTGCAATGTACAGTGGGTACCTACCTATCTACCATTGTACCATTATGGGTATTGGTTGTATAATAACCCTTTATAACTAATAACTTATACTCTATTTAAATATTTTACTCCTTTTTTGTTTTAGGTAAGCTCTAATAACTAAGGAAATGGGTGTTATACGAAAATAAATAAAAACAATAGAAAATGTTTTTTTTAAACAGTTTATTAAGTTTAACCTAACCGTCACCGGCCACTGACTCGCCACTGTCACCGGCCACCGACTCGCCACCATCACCGGCCACCGCCACCGGCCACCGACTCGGCGACGCCACCGGCCCCGGACTCGCCATCCGCGTTGTGGCCATCCGGCCGAGAAGTAGCCGCTTCCGCCATGGCCATTATGGATACTAAAATATCATAAAATTAATTAATTTTAAATTTTAAAAAACGTATATTAAATGCAGTGTTGAAACTTACTAAATTTTGGGCATCCAATAATTTTTTGCCCCTTTGTGTGGCACAGGTCACATTCTAAAAAAAAATTATAGTTAATAAACAATATTTTATTTAGGTTTTACTTATATTTAATACTTACTTCCACTAAACTTTTTTGGTGGGGGTGTGCCACCGCTTGCACCTCCCCGCCCGCGATCACCACCACGCCCGCGTTTTCCGCCTCGACCGCCTCTGCCACCACCACCGTAAATCGTTAAATTTCCGTACATCTATAAGAAAAACATATAAATATTGATAATTATTTATTTATTGAAAAATCTAAATTCTAATGCCGATTGAGTTCCATGAAATATGCATTAATTTATGGGCCGCTAAATCAAGTTTAAAAGTGACCGTTTACTCACTATACACTCATTAAATGTTATGTTATTGTACATATGAAATCCGGCATAAGTTATACATATCTGAAAAACTAATCTTCATACTTAAAAACTGAAATAGGTCCCATTAGATAATATTAAGAATGTCTGGGAATATTTGTTTCTCTCAGGCCACGCGTAACATAGACAAGCGCATCTACACAGAATCATTTTTTTATGTGTTTGAATAAAATCACCTACTACAAAAAATATGTAAATTAACACTTTTTGAGGGGTTTCACACATCGGTTTTATATTTTATTAGAATACTTTCATGAGAAAAAAAAAATTTAATTTAAATGATATTTAAATTGTATTGAGACATCATTTAGAAAAACTGATATGTCAATCCCCCGAAAATATTATTATCTTAAATTATTGTAATGGCCAATGGGTGATTTCACTTTATGATTAAATAGATCTTGGTTAAGTAAGAAAACATTATTGTAGTTTTTAAAATATGTAAAATATATAATATCATGCGTTGTACGGCGAATTATAGTCTATAATGATGTATCTAGTTTATTCATAGTAAAATTGTATTTATTTTATATAACTTGTTAACTATTAAGTATAATAATATAATATTTATTACTATTATTG
>NC_042493.1:2688012-2688305 GCF_005508785.2 Acyrthosiphon pisum | reverse complement strand
ACAGGATGTAACAGTAAGTTCTTACAATGGAATAACTTTTGTTCTAATCAATATTTTTAAATTGTTTTTGTATACAGGGTGATTCTTTTATCAAACAACACTCATTATTTCAAAAAGTGTTTTGAAAATACTTTTTTACATACTTTCTAGTCGCTTATAAAACAATGTTTTTCTTAAAAAATTATAATTTTTAATATTTTTTATCCTTATAATTTTTTAAGTTTTTTACTTTTTTGAATGACAACATAGGGTTTTAATTTTTTATTCCAAAGCAGCATATTTTTCATAATATT
>NC_042493.1:2683153-2684756 GCF_005508785.2 Acyrthosiphon pisum | reverse complement strand
TTTCTCAAATATGCAAATGTTTGAAATAACTTTATAATTCAGTTTTATGTGGTTTATTAACAATAACATAAAAAGTAAGTACGATAGGCAAATTCTGATTCCACCAAAATGTTGAGCATATAAATATAAACATTTCTAAAAAAAAAAATTCTAAAAACTTAAATTTTTGGTATTTTAAATTCAAAAACACGATTTTTGAAAAAATTGAGCATTTTGAAGTTTTTTTACCATAACTTCCAAAATAAGTTCGACCGGCATTTTTTGAAAGTACCATCAAATTAGGCATGCAAAAACACACATTTTGGAAAAAAAAAATTCCAAAAAATCGCTTGGGAGCTAAACTGCATTCGTTCCGAAAGTTTAAATGATAAAAAATGTAATCTATAGAACTGTTGAAATTATAGTGACAATTATTGATTAGGTAATTAAATGCTAGGTATGCTGTATATAATTGTTATAATCTATACATTTTTAGAGATTCATAATCTATAATATTATTAAAACAATGAAATATAATCATATTAATATATCAATATTGTCTATTTAGCGATTTAATGTTGCAATACCATCATTACCTACCTAATTTATTAGCTCTGATTTTTTTTTAGACTTGTATCATGCTCAGACCAGTTAAGACGACAAAAATAATATTTGGTTGTATTCAAAACATGTAGGTGTAGTAAATGAGTTTGGTATGTTTTCTAGCAAATGCTCTTTTTTTCTTAATTTGTCAATCAATTCAGAATATTATGTACCTACACAATTTAATAATTTTGATTTGATTTTATAATTAAAAGTTTAAAAATGTTTACTTATTATTACACAACTAAGTACTGAAGTTTTTGCATTAACAAGAACCAAAATTTGTACTAATTTAAAATTAAATATATATTTTAACCTTAGTATTTTTTTCATTTGGAGTCTATAGTTGCTTCTATAATTATTACTTTTTCGTACATTTGAGGAAAAATTGGTTTTGCAATAATCGTTTTTGTTTAACTAGATTATTTTTATGAGTATAATATAGGTACTGAGAATTATTTTCTTTTGACCAAGGGCGGATACAGTGGAAAACCAATTTATCCTAATCAGCAGACAAAACCGGTAATTTTTTTTTGTTTAATTATGAAGTATTATTCTTTTATTATCCACAATATCTATATTAATAAATTGTTTCTGCCAATGTTTCAATCATATTATTTTGATTTGATAAGTATTTGTTATCGACACCTTTCCTTTTTTTTAGGTGTAGTAGTTACTTTGACAATTCTCTTTTTCTACGTAAGGTATTTTGACATTTCGTCTTATGTACGACCACACACAATATTAAAGGACACGGAATAAAATGTATACTAAAATGAGCATCGCACGACACGACTGTAAAAATAATAGTACAAAAGACGACGACTAGTCGGCCCCATAATCAAAAACAAGGAATTATCGTAATTTTTTTGCAGGTCCTTCGGTAAGCACGTGACGTAGAGTAGTGTATAGTAATAATTTCATGACAATATGATAATACGCGTAAACAATTGACGTATTGCGCGGACTTGAACCTCATCTGGATTTTTGCGTTCATACTAATCACTTTTATCATGGACGG
>NC_042493.1:2665653-2683053 GCF_005508785.2 Acyrthosiphon pisum | reverse complement strand
CACGCAGCCAACTGCGGAAATGCCGACAATCAAACGTTTCATACTTTCATGGTAGACGCTCGACACTACTAGCGCCACGAGCGGTTTAAAACGCAGACAACAAGTTGCATGCATTCTTTGAATTTGAAACCGTTCGAAACTAGCGCTCAGGTGAGCAAATCCTTAATCACCAGAAGTAAAAATAAGACTTTCGGTGGGTACATGATAAAAAAATATTTTCATTACTTGTTAACGCTTTTCAATTTTCAAACCTTGGAGTATAGAATCAGAACTTCTTGGTAATTATATTACATACACTGAGTCGTTCAAGTCATGTAGAGATACAATTGATCGTTACCTTAGTGACAATACCTCGTATCTACATTTTTGATATTTTTCAGGAGAAACTTAAAACTGATTATTTATTATTCCACAAGGTGCCTATTCTTACAGGTCATGTTTAAAGCTTTTTTTTATGTTTTCCTCGAAAATCATTATTAAAAATCAACAAAAAAGTGATAAATACTATATTTAGAACAGATACGTGATATTACTTTAAAAAACTTATTGGAGATACGTGGTATTACTATTTACTAATAACATTAAAGCTCAATTCTCAAACTAAAAATTAATACAATAAAATGCAATATTGTTCATTTTATAATTTATTTAAACTAAAAAAATTCTAAAGATAAAAAGAAACAATTTAACGAAACTACTTTTATACCTTACTTTAGTAAAAATATTTCTTGTGTCACTACAAAATTAAAAAACATAAAATAACATCATATTTAACATAATTATCAGACTTTGAAAAATAATAAAATCAAATCATATTGCATTGAAATTATCCTTGAGATCAACACTTAAAAATATGAAACAAAATAATATTGCATTGAATTCATCCTTGAGATCAATACTTAAAAATATATAACAAAATAATAAAAATACATTGTAACATAATAATATTAGGAATAAAGTCAACAAATAAATTTAGTTTTGGTTAACATTAAAACCTTACTAGACATTGCCTTTTTTTGCCTTAAAATCTTTATGGTGTAGAAGAGTATCATAAAAAGAATGAGTGTCTTGAGGCAAGAATTTTTTTAGTTTTTGTAAGTCAGTCCATTTTGAGAGTGTTAATGGTAATGGTTTGTTATACAAATGTTCAAATTGAAATAGTTGATGTTCAGTATTATCTTGAATATTCCTGTTTACGTTTCTAAGATTTTTTTTTGGTATAGTACAGTAAGGTTCATCAAATAACAACTTATAATAAATATTAGATGTAGATGGATCATATTTCATAGCACGTATATCTTTAACTTCAGGGTCGCCTTTACCAATTCCAGGTCTAATTGAAGTGTAAGTCTTTACATTTTTAAAGTCATAAAAATAACCATGTGTTAATAAAATTGCTTCAAATGGGTGTGGTTTTGCACGAGCCTCAGTAGTAATTTTAATATAATCTGAAGGAAGATAAATGTCTTTGTTTTTAATTTTTCTTTCGATGAGGGAGTGTGCAGAATCACACTCCATTTGAGTATGACCCTTAAATAAGCATTTTTGTTTATAGCAATTAAAAACTTCCTGTATACTATTAAATGGCCCTTCTAAATATAACCTATCCGTTCTTTTTCTGCAGTAATGTGAAGGCATTTTTGGCAAAGTATTGAACCAAATTTTGATATATTGCAAACGTACATCAAATGAAGCTCTTCTGGCTTTTCCTTGAGGTGATATCTCAACAATCTCATCTGAATTATTATTATAGGAAGACATAGTAACTGTTCTAGGTAATCCATGGATTGATCCTTTTATCCAATTATGTACCATACATTCTTTAATCCCTAATGTACCTAAAAACATTTTTTTACATACAGGTAATGGTGGTGAGTTTCGATATTTTAGATGGTATAAGTAAGTGTTTGATCGTCTACTATTTTCAGTTGATCCAGTTGTGTTACGTTTACGATTCATTTGAGTCATTATACTTGTTACGAATGTTTTTTTTTCATCCCACGATGCTTTCCAAAATGATGAAAATATTTCTGATCTTTGATCCTCTTCAAAAGTATGACAAAAACGGATTTTTGATTTTTTACAAAATGTAGAGTTGCATGTTGGTTGAATCTTCCTGGCTGATCTAGTAATATCTTGAGATACAACATTTCCTTTTCTCTGATAGCCTATATAATCAACACCATTCATCCTCAATTTCTGACTGGTTTTTCTCTTCCACACATCAGGTTTAGGTTTTATATTACGGATATTTTTGCTTTTTATATTATGTTGTTCTACTACCTGGTTTTCAATATTATCGATGTTGTTATTTTCCTGAGTGCAAATTTCAATAGTAGAATTATTAATTTCAAATGGAAGTGTAATAGCATCAACATTATAATATTCTAATTCATTTTCAGCTAAAATTACATTATTGATGTTTTCATTTTCTTCAGTAACAAAATGTTGATCAGCTTGATCACGGTTAACCTTAATAGCATTATCATCAACTGGAAAGGCTAATACCTCATTATCAATAGATATATCTGAATTTATGATAATATCAAAATTTTCATCAGAATAGAAATGTTCATCGAAGACTATTGTAGAAGAAGATATAATATCTGCAAAGTTTTGGATGTTTTGTCCTGTGTCCCCACTATACTTGGAATTATTGTTATTTGCATATGACAAATCTAGTATTTTTTGTAACCTTCGCTTCGACATATCTTTCAAAAAATAAAAATAATAATACAATAAATTACAACAGTATTTATTTTCAAAAAACCTAATTAGTTAGATAATTAATAAAAAAAATTAAGTATTAATATTGTACAAAATTATTATTTTTATTACAGTTACAATTCCACGTAACTACAAAAAAAGTATATAATTTTAAGTTTTGTACATTTGCAATAGCACGTATATGACATGTCCAAACAAAATGCATAATATTCACAATACTAAGCATGTAAATAAAAAAACGATACTTATTATGGTAAAGTAGTGCATAATTAAATGATTTATAGTTAAATTGTGTAATTACCTGTTCTTAAATAAGCTGTATTCTGTTGATTTATCGGAGTCTTAAAATACAGGTACAAAAACTTGTAGATACGTGATATCACATGTAACAATCAGATACGATGTATCACAAAAACGTAAATTGGAGGGAAAATAAGCGTTATATCACGATAATGGTTATGATCAAAATTAAGCGCAAAGAGATTCTAAAAACATTGATATCAAAAAGTCATTTTCGTAAAATTTGTAGATACGAGGTATTGTCACTAAGGTAACGTGATACATCTTTAGGCTATCATGAATAACCTGAATGTCTCCGTAAATCCAAAGACGATGTGAACGAACTGCTTCAAAAATTGACAATAAAAATTAAGCTGGATAACGAAAATGATAAGTTACCACCAGTTCTCGGATTTTAAAAATAATAGAGGGGACTCCCGGACTTAAAAAAAATTAGCGTTCCTTACAACGATTAATCTCAACCTAACACGTGGGGGGCTACGCCCCCCACACCCCCCTCAATCCGACCACCATCAATGACATTAGAAATATAATACATCGATACCGATAACATTTGCAAATAATCAATAAATATTATTTTACTATTTTTACTTTTCATTTATTAAAATAAAAACTGAAAATGATTGTTACACATTATTTACACTTAAAACTAATTAAGTAATTGTGGTTCAATTTAAATTTTTAAATTACACTCCATAAATGTTCATAAGAATGGCTCACTTCCGTATTATTTCTTTTAGGACAACATTCTTCTTCAGCAGATCTCTTTCCTCTACGTATCCAAGACAGTACATACGATTCTGGTTTAAATTTTTGAACTGGAAATCCAAAGCAGTTTATAAACATTAGAGAAGAAATATAAATAGAACTTAGTGCATTCCTTTTGGTAGTCACTAAATTGTTCATAGTACTAAAAGCACGTTCACACTCACTTGGTGATATTGCAATTGTCTTAATTGCGGTTAACAGAGGATTCAGATCCTGTATACAGAGTTTATTTTTAGTATCTTTAAATTCTCGAAAGCCACGTATAGTTGACCTTTCATCAACTTGAAATATTTTTACTAATCGCCTGACGGCACTATCACCGTATTGAATATTTGATCTAATACGTCCAAATCTGTTAGTAACTGAGTGAATTGGTCTTTAAACTGGTTATCCCGAAGTGATACATTTGATGCCTGCGTTGTAAATAATCTACAACTTAAATTATTTGAGAGACTTGTAAAAAATTGTGATCCACTGATATTAGGAATTGCCTTATTACTTATAAGTGGAACTCCTTTAAATAATGGATGTTCACACGAATGGATAGCTTCTTCAGTCTTTTGGCCATAATTTGTAGACATTGAGTTAATGTATGATTTCTATTTTGCAATGAATTTTACAAGTCAGCTAATTCACTCAATGCATCATGCATTATGCCTATAAAACATTTAATATTACATATTAATAACTATTAAAAAGATCAGTGGTGGTCAAATGATTTTGTCATGGGGGGGGGGGGGGGGGGGGTACGGCTGATTGTTCAACATATGCACTATTTTATCATTAAAAATATAATTTATGGTTATGTCTAATATCAATTTATAAAATTATGGTAAATACAAACTTTATTTATAACTTAGGTATACAGACTGAATCACAGACATTCCCCCGACCATCCCCCCCGGACTGTTTTCGGTGTAGTAGGACATTTTCCCCCGATAAGTAATCAAATATTTTTTACAAAATGTATCATTTTTATTAATTTTTAACGCTTAAAATATAAAATATATGCGTATTATTAAATTCAATATTATTAGTCAATAATAAACATTAAAAAAAAATTTGAAAATGTCCACATCAAAAATATATCGTGGGGGGGACTATTCTACTACACCGAAAACAATCAGGGGTAAATGTCCATTTTTTTTGCTAATTTGTCCAGTACTTCGTTGGATGTTATATTTATAACCCCACAATGAACAGCCATAGAAAAAATATTTCCGCTAAGTCCACAACTTGATTTTCTGTAACGATATTAGTGATCTTACTTATTTTTTCCTCCACCAAGCGTTTAGAAGTAAAGCAACTTGCATCAAAATAGCTAGTAATTTCCCTTTTATAGACATAGTAATTGTGAAAATGTAAAATAGAAAAAATAGTCAATATTAAAAAAGACACCGACCTTAAAGTAGTAAGTAATAGTACCTACTACACGGACCTACAGTAGAAAACACGAGTATGAAAGAGTAAAGACGAATCACGGTGATAACTAAATATTATGAGTTATGACAAATAATACCTAAACAATCGATATTTCAAGTTTTCAACTAACTAATGACCTGGAGCTGTTGATACGTAATATTGTAAAATATACCTGCCGATCGCACTATTATCCGTATGGGCCAATGTTCTGGGAAAGTGTAGAGCTAGTTGTTATTGAGAATTCTCGATGATCGAGTTGGATAATTCTCATATTAATATATTATATTTTGTGTTAACAACTACATATAAAATATAATAATAATATCCTAGTTCTTAGATATGAGTCTAGATAATAATATAGCCATGTCATATAAACACGTATAAAGTATAAACATATTCTGACATTCTGTCAAAATTTACAATATTAGATAATTTGTTTTTAGAAAAAAAAATAGAACAAAATGTAATGCATTATAGAATATACCTAATTTTATTATAAATTGTTATAAATATTTAAAAAAAATTCATAGGGGGGGGGGGATCTATCCTGATAGAAATTTTGTATACAGGATATAAAAAAAAAATAATAAAAAATAAAAATAAACACCATTGTAAAACCAATAGTTTCCTCGCTCCGCTCAGAATCTAAAATACATGCGTCACTTCGTATCAGGAGTTGGTTGGACAGGAAAAAATCATTTTTAATAATCAAAACAATTAAAACTTACACAGCTCATACTTATATGTAGAATGTAGATACATATCTTCGAAAAAAAGTTGCGATAACTGCCCCAACCAGCATAATATCAGCATTTAATATCCAAGGGGAATTAATCGTTTGCTCCAGTAGCCGGTAGAATAGGTAGGTCCTAGTCCTTATAGACAATATCTAATGATGAACTTAAAACCATAAGACATCACATGAATGATATAGGTAGTACTTTTAATAATAGATGAAATAAGTATGACTTCCAATATAACATTGTTCTACATTCATTTAAGATTAGGTATGTGAAGTACCTATACAATACAGCAGAATGCAATGATGGATGGTTTGGCCTATTACATAGGTAGGAATTCTTTTATTTGGCGATTTTCTTCAACTACCACCCGTGAATGAAGGATCTCCATTCATTCAAATTGATTCGAAATTGTTTACTACAGTCCGGCTCACAGAAAATGAGCGTACAAGGTTGATGGATCGTGACCAAAATAATATTATCGGAATCAGGAGTTCTCTGTTTTGTAGCGCGTACCGCTGTCCGCAATGAACGCACGTATATCGCACAGTGATATAATCAGAGGCCGATTTACCCATAGGCCACCATGGCACTGGTCTAGGGCGCAATTTCTTAGTTAATTTTTACTTTTTAGTTTTTCGTATACAACCAGAGCCGCATTTAACGGGGGGCAAGGGGGGGGGGGGCAATTGCCCCGGGGCGGCAATTTTAAGGTGATTTGAGGGGCGGCAGATTTTTAGAAAATATAACATATTATAATATTATACGTTCTTTGTTACGAATTTCGTATTAAATTTTTAAAATAATTATTATTATATTAAAAATATTAATACCAATAATAATTTTATCTATCAACGATTCAATAATAACTAAATGCATCACAGTTGTGTGTCTGTGTTATTTATAGCTTTTAATTTTCGGCGAGTGACTCAATCACATCGAAGAGCTGTCGCCTGTTTGCAGTTGCGGGCAATGCGGGCTGTATGATCTAATAATAATCGCAAAAATACGTATTTGACGATCATTTTAGTAATCTAATCATCGACTGTCGTCTTTCGACGACCACAGTCTCGACGTAATTTCGGTAATTTCGGAAATTAGATACATTGGATACTAACGGAATACGTGAAAAAGCTAAAAACCTAGTGAAAATATATCCTGAAGATTTAAACGAGACATTCATAGAAAAACTGGTACAATTTAAAAATATTCTTAAGTTGTTTTCAAAAGAAGATAAATCATCTTTTATAAGTCTTTTAAAATGCCTCACAAATTCTGCTCTTTTGACAACATTTCCAAATGTAGAAATAGTATTGCGAATATTTTGTTGTATGGCTTCATCCAATGCAAGTAGAGAACGGTCATTTTCTGTATTAAAAAGAATAAAAAATTATCTAAGGTCTGCTTTAGTTGATGAAAATATGTCATCATTATCCATATTAAATATAGAAAGCGATATTTTACAACAGATTGATTGGTCGGACATAATACATAAATTTGCAGTTTTGAAATCAAGAAAAAAATTAATATAAGTTGAATAAAAATGTATTTTAATTTACTATTTTTAATTTTTAATTATAATTCTAATTAATTGTATTATGAATATTTAATAAATAATATGTTTAAAAAGAAAAATTAAGTATAAATTCATTGTATAGGTTACTAAGTACTTACTAGGTAACTCATTAATATTTTAAAACTAACGGAGAAACCTATTAAAATATAATTCTGCTGTGTTTATGATAGCGAAAAAAGAGAGGTGAAAATCATATGATATTTTTTTTAAATATACAGAGGCGGCAAATTTTATATTGCCCCGGGGCGGCAATTTGGCTTAATGCGGCACTGTATACAACTTGCATGAAACTGGAGAATGGCTCACGTAGTCACATCGCAGTTACGTTTTAATTCATAAGCTATAATACCTAACCTTACAGTTTGGGTTCAATCCTGCTACCAGCGCGCGCTGTGCCGCGCTGCCACGGCTAGAGGCTCGATATCGGCAGTCGGCACTCGACGAGGCAGTTGCCTTTAGGCCGCTTTAGACGTACGCGCCACCGTCGCTAATTCTACCTTGACTCCCTATATCAGCAAATAGAAAACGATAGTCATTATTAACTAATCCCATTAACACAATACTAAACGAGTTTTTATAATTGTAGTATTCTGAACCAGTGTTAACTGGGCATTGCAAAACTATGAGTTTTCCATCAATTGCTCCGATACAATGTGGAAACTTTTCTCCAAACCCTTTTTCTATTTCTAACCAATCACTTGAAGTTGATGGTAGCTGAAATATAAATTAAAATAAATAATTAATATTTATAGGCATTGTATTGTATAATGTAATTACTAGACAAGGGTTTAAATGCTCTTTTTTAATATTTTAGGGAAACATTTCGCAAATAACTGACCAGGAAACATTAGAAAATGATAACGGCGATAATGACGACGGCAATGAATTTAATTCTCCTAACAATATAACTAGTCAACCAACACAAGAAAATATCCTGATACAACGACCAACATCTCGCCGGCGAGGAAATCCTGAAGTTGAAGAGGCTGGGAGACAAATGAAGAGGGCGTTTAATACTTTATAAAATGTTTTAAATAAAAAACACGAAGAGGATGAATATGATTTAAATGGAAGGATACTTGCAAACAAATTACGTAAGTTACCGGGAAAACGAACGACACTTTTTATGTACGATATTGATGGAATGTTTGTTCAACGCTATCATCGGCTTAATAATCCTTTGTTATCTTCACTACAGCCTACATTTTCTCGAGCATTCTCTACAGGAATGAATATTGCAAATGAATCATCATCTACTGTAACTTTTTATTCTGATTCGCCGTGTCAACCACTTTCAATACTTATTCCAGAACAACCTTTAACGACATATTCTACTTATTCAAATTCAAACACACCAAGTAATACTTCAAACCAATCGACAGGCTCTAACTCTCATATTCAAAATATAGTGGATACAGCTTATTACACGGCTGTTGGTAATTATGAAGAAAGTAACAACCAGTGATAGTGTAGTATTAATATTTAGCTTATATAATTATGTTCCTAGTTATTCTAGCACAAAGTAACTAATTTATTATTATTTGTTTTCATATAAATATTTAAAAAGTTAATATTTATGTTTTTATTGTTAAATTTTTATTTTATTTTACGAACAGGTTGTTCAAATAAAAAAATTTTATTTTCTTTTGCACCATTTAAAATATAATTTTATTATGAAAAGTGTTATTTATTAAATAAATAATAATAATATTTTTACCTTCACTTCATTTTTAAGAACTTGGTTTATTGCTGCAGATACTTCTGGTACAATCTTTGATATTATTTGGCTAGATACTTTAAACAAAAAGTGAAGGCTTTTATAACTATCACCTGTAGCTAAAAATCGTAGCGTAATTGGTAGTCTTATCTTTGCTGGTATTGAATCTCTCAGTTGAGTATCTTGTTTTGAAATAATAGGTGAAATTAAAGTGAGTAAATATTCAAAATCTGATAATGACATTCTGGTAAAATTTTCAAACTCGCCTGAAGGTTCATAGAACAATTCTACAAATACATTTTCCATGCTTTGCCTGAAAGAAAAATGTTATGAGAAAATAAAGAGTACCTAGTACAAATTATAATTATTCTCTCCTTCATTTTTCTTATCACGCCATTAAGGTCAATACTTAATATCAAACTAACTTACTTTGTTCTGTTTCTGTGTATTGTTGTTGTCCACCATCTCCTCTTATTGGGTTGTTTAATTTTTTTTGAGTGGCTTAAATTTAGAAAATTATGATAACTGTATGCACACAATGCAGCCGCAGCTGTTATTTCAACCACGTCCATTTTGAACAACCGCTAAAAACAACTGAGTGATTCACGAGACTACACGAGAGTGTAGACTATGCATTCGTGTGCTGCCTCGCCTCGCGTTAACTCGACTAGACTCTCGACGAGGCGACCTCGCGAGAGTGTGGAGCTAGCATATAATTATAGAATTGAGCGCCAGTCCCGGGGGATTGCAAAATTCGTATGTGCTTTCCATCGATTGAACCAACACAGTTTACAAATTGCCATCGATCACAAAATCCTATTGCAACAGTTTTCCATTCATCTTTCGTTGTAGGGAACTAAAATAAAATTTTTTGTAAAAATGTATGAATACTGGCGTATATTAAAATATTATATATACTATTGTTAGTTTAATAATGGTCAATAGGTCAATTATAGTTCAATTACATATTACATTATTTATTTATTTGTATTTAAATAAATAAAAAAGGCGGGCAAGTGGGTGTCGCTCTAATTATGTACAGTAAGTTACAATTTGGTCACTGTAATGGATTATGTTAAATTTAAATTCAATGAAATATTATCATTGTATAAGAAAACAATTCTGAGCTAAAAAGAAAAAATTATAAAAATCGTAAATATCTTATGGCTATAAATAGCGTGACTTACCGGTGAACATTTTCTTTTTAATAAAAGAAGAAAAACTTGTTGGGAACCTTCTATTAAAATTTCTTATCTTAGCTATGAAAAAAAAAACTTTTATGAATTTCTATAAAAAAAAACCTGAAAAAAAATTTACAAATTTGAAAAAATTATCATGGATATAAATTATAAATAGCTCAAAAGAGTCGAAAAAGTTCGAACATTTCACCATGTATGGAAAATGATAATATAAATATTTGGTGAACATTTCATGAGTCTACGGTTATTCGTTTTTGAAATACAACAAAAAAATAAAATCGATTTTTTCAAAAATTGGTTTTCCGTAAAAATTACCACATTTTTATCACTTTTTTTTTGGTTTTTCTTGACGCTTTCTAAAACTACTCAGAGTTTTCGATTTTTACCTCCCAAAAGTACCAACTACATTCACTTTTCTATCAGAAAAGATGCTGATCTCAAAAATCTGAGCTTTTTTGAGATTTTACTACCTATCCAAATTGTTGTTGACAGTCAGAAAAAAACACATCATATGGTAAAATCAATACCGCTCCGCTCAGAATCTAAAATGTACAAATTAAATTCAAATTTAAACTTTTTAAATTATCGTTTAACGAATTTATATTATTTGTTTACAGCTGTTCAAATACACAAATTCATAATATAAACAATGATTTTAATGAGGATGGTGCTCAAGTTGAACCAACAGCGACCAAATTTTTTACTACCACTCCTCATGTCACTACAAAAAAGAAACGAAAAGCCAATGATCTCCAAAATGAATTTTTAAAAAAATGTTCAGAAGCGTTATCTAAAGAAGATATCGACGAATATGACGGTATTGGGATAAATGTTTCTTCGAACTGAAATGGATGGATCCGACACAATCCATATATGCATTTATCAATAAAGTACTAACACAAGGATTATTGGGAAACTTAACACCAGAATTGGATATTTGTGCTAAGTCCACGGTCCCGGTCCCACAAAATTATCAACAATTTCCTATGTATCCAAACTATTCGTAACTATCTTCCACCAAACTCTAATACATCAAACTCCATAAATGTATCAAGTCCATCACCATCCATTCAAGCAGATAACATAAATGATACACCAATAGCCACATTATATCCAAGTACATACAGTGATATTGGGCAAAATACGCAAAATTGAAAAATCTATTAACCAATACAATGTTTTTAATTATGTTACTAAAATAAATAAATATATATAATTTTTTTATGCAAAGGTAACAACAATTTATTTTATATTTCATTTAAAGTAGAAGTTTAATTTTTATGTTTTTATTTCGTAATTTTACCAAGAAGGTTTATTTTTATTTGCTTCAACCAAAAATATACTATAGCTCAGGTATATTATATTTATAATCTAAAAAAAGATTCATTGTTTTATTATTTATTTTATAACATAAATAATTTTTTTGACTTAATTTACACCATTTTTTTTAAAGGAAGTTCCTAGTAAACTATTTTATTTTGTTATTTATGGAAAATATAAAATATATATAATTTTTTTTGTTATACTTGGTGTTTTTTTTTTTGTAATTTTTTAAAACAAAAGGCACTTTACCAGCAACATTACAATATTTTTTAACAACTTATTTTTTAGATTGCAAAAATTATTATAGCAGTTAAAAAATATTTAAAATACTTATGCATGATTTTTTTTTTATAAGAATTAAAAATTAAAAACAAGGTTCCGCGTAAGTATTTCTACTGTTACCAAAAAATAAAAAATTGTTATAAACATAGTTTTTTTTAATAGTTATTTGCAGTTCAATGTTGACAACCACTTTCCAGTTTTTTAAAACTAAACTCGTAAAACTAATTAATGTTATAAATATAAATATATTAATAATTACCTTCATGTAATCCATTTTTAAGGCTTCAAATGTCGCTTTAAACGTCTCGGGAATAATATAAATGATAAGCTGGGAGCTGATATGCAAGTACTAAACTTCAAGTCTTCATAAGATCTTCCAGAGGCGAGAAATCTGAGAGTTGCAATAAGTCTTTCTTCTGCACTTATTGCAGCTCTCATTACAGTATCTTTGGTTCTATAAGCTCAAGCAAAAACTGAAAATCTTTTAAATCCATTCTAAGATAATTTTTATAGTCATCTGGATTGTTTTCTTCGAGCTCACGGAGAAGCGTGATATCACTAAATTTGTGGCATAAATAGCGGCACTTGCAATCGCAATTTTCATTTGTTTTAATTTGTGCATTATACAAAATGTAAATTGTAAACTGAACAAAATGTAAATTAAATATAAAATTAAACAAAAAGTTTAAGCAAGCGCGAGAAAACACCACGACTACACTCTACTGAAGTTCGAAAACAAGTGGAACGTGGACAAGACAGTTGATATTTCCGAAATGCCAGACGCCACGTCAATCGCGTGGGAATGTGGACATTTTTAGCCTTTAAACGGACGTTCTTTCTTGCTAATCCTACATAAAACGAAAGAGCGTAGGATTGGCGTGTATCATATTTTTTTGGTTCGATCTTTGCGCGTCGCGCGCCAATCCGCCGTGACTGATCGCACAAACGGCGCGCCGTCTCCAATCTCGCGAGAAAATGCGTACGTCTAAGGCTGGGAACACACGGGCGTTATTTTACCGCGCGACATTTTTACCGCGCCGTAATTTTACGGCGCGTTTTGTTAAAATACATTAAAATGAATAGAGCACAACACACGAGTGTCGCGCCGTAAAAATATCGCGCGATATTTCGAAAACAGTCGCGTGCACCATGACTTTACCGCGCGCTAAAAATAACGCACGATAAGAAATTCCAGTCGAAATGCATAACAATGATTGGCGGAGAACACACACGCGGTAATAAAACGCGCGACCGATTATTATTTTAATTTAAATTTCGTCATTATCAAGTATCAACAGACAGTCAACATGTCGTTAGAGGAAGAGTCTGAAAT
Organism: Acyrthosiphon pisum; assembly: GCF_005508785.2. Lineage (NCBI taxonomy): Eukaryota > Metazoa > Arthropoda > Insecta > Hemiptera > Aphididae > Acyrthosiphon > Acyrthosiphon pisum. The sequence continues at coordinate 2,669,666 of NC_042493.1, read as the reverse complement.
CGACATCTCAAATTTGACATCTGAAATTGATGTAGAACAAAATAATAGTCAGTTAGACACAGAACTCGACATAGAACTTTTAATTTCGCTTGTTGAAAGTAGACCAATTTTATGGGACAAGACGTTAGATAAGTTTTCAGACCGCAATGAAAAACGAAAAGCTTGGAGGGAAGTGTTTGGATTGACAAATCCAGGATTTGAATAACTTGAAATTAAGGACCAAAAATTGATAGGTATGTAAAATACTCTATTAATAATATAATTAACAGACTTGGGTAGTATTCAGAATATTTTTTATATATTACTTTTTTTTCAAAGTATTTAAGTATTTCCAGTATTTTGAATACTTTTTACAAATATTATAACTACTTCGAATAATTACTTTTTTCAACGTCCAATTACATTTTCTAAATTATTATTATTATTATTATTCCATAAAAATTGTATTTAAGTAAACTTAAATATTTTATTTTATTTGATAATAATTTTGAATACTTTTTGTGAAGTATTCCAAATACTTAGGGAATACTTAAATAAATAATTCGAATATATATTTTGAATACTTTTTTTTACGTAATCGGAATATATGTATATTCGAAATACTTTTATTAATAATTGAAATGATGAATCGTTTATCGTATTGATTTTAAATTATATTTAATTTAATTTTTTTTTAATTACTTTTTTTTTGTTTGTACACAATTAATAGTTGAAATATTGCTTAAATATTAAGCTTTGTGTGGTTTTTTTGGTACTTAAACACAATTTTTTCGTAAGGATTTATTGTCCAAATATTCCCGAAATTGCGAAAATTTGCAAGTTACTTTGTTATTAAAAATGCATTAAATTTTGGTTTTATTTATTATTGAAATACATATAGGTAGGTATAAATATAAATATTATTTTAATAATTTACTTTTTACTACCTAATCAAGTACAAATTATAATACCTATATTATTTTAAGCTTGGTTTATCATAATTTATAGATAACTAATTAAATATAAAGAAACATTGCATATTATTATAGGTTGTTTAGTATTTATAGTACATATACAGTCTACAGTATTACTAATGTTTTTTTATTTATAATATAATATTATATCATAGTTTTGCATTTGGTTCTGCTTATCATGTTGCCATGAAACTGCTCCTTCTGAATAAAAATAATCAGCATATATATTCCTCATATCAATAGCTGTTCTTCCTCCACGATCAACAATTACTGGATTTATTTCCTCAAAACCTTCCACTGTAAGGGAATCTTTAAAATCGATTCCATTTCTTTCACGTACAAAATTGTGCAAAACACAACACGCGTTAGTGATATTTACTGCCAATTCGGTATTAACATTCAATGGCCGATGAAATATTCTCCATTTATTGGACAGTATACCGAAAGCACATTCCACGTACCTACGAGCACGAGATAAACGATAATTAAATATGCGTTTTTTATTTGTTAAGTTCCTTCCACCATAAGGACGTAGAACATGTTCAGAAAGACCAAATGCTTCATCACCAACAAATACGTAATTTGCAACAATATTAGTATTTGTTATTGGACATGCTTTAGGGATATTCAATTCATTTCTTGTTAAAAGATTCCATAAAGTAAATTTCTTAAAGATGGTTGAATCCGGAGTCCTTCCAAAAAGATCCGACATCGATGTACAAAAATTTATAATTTGCATCAACAACCGCTAATAGCACTATTGAAAAATAATGTTTGTAATTAAAATGTTGACTTCCTATTCCTGTTGGTTTTATAATTCTAATATGTTTCCCATCAACTGCTCCTAAGCAATGAGGAAAATTGGCACGCTGCTCGAACATTTCAGCTGTATTTTTCCATAGTTGTTCCGTCAAAGATGGCATTTCAATGTGAGCTAATTCCTCCCAAACTGCAATACATACTTCTCTTACAATATTCTCTACAGTTGAAGCGCCTAGTTTGAACGTGTAGTGCAAATCTATAAATGTACATCCTGTTCCTAAGTATCTGTAATAATAAGAACATTAAGTTTTGCAAAAAGAGACTATTTTTATTTTATTTTAGGTACTTTTTTAAATTCTATTCTTTTGAAATCGTAAAAAAAATCGTTGTTATTTTGAAGTTAAAAAAATCATATCTATCATTGTATTACAATTTAACACATCGCATAATCAGTGTTGAAAAATATTTCTTATTTTATATAGATAGTTTTCCGGTTAATTATATTAATCTATATCTAGTTCTAGTTATTAAAGAAAATAAAAAAATATATATTTCAACTATCTATACCTAAATAGCACAAAAATCAAAATATAGAAATCTAAAAAAGTCCAAATACTTTGAAAGTATTTTTTTCGAATACTTAGTAATCTTTAGACTGGGATTTATATGTAATAAAAAACCAAAAATATATACATATATATGTAATTAAAACGATTCTTAACGGAGATGATTTGTCAGTCTAGGATATATTATATTTAAATATTGTCATATAATATTCTATTTTGAAACTAATTCAAACATAAACATTTGGTGAAAATTTCAAGTATTTACAATGATTAGTTTTTGAATTACAACAATATAAAAAAATCGATTTGGTCGAATCCATCACTCCGTTCAGAATCTAAAAAACATCATTATAAAATCAATACATTCATCACTCTATTCATAATTTAAAATTAATTATTATTATAATTTATAATATTGTATTATATTAGGAGACAACATTGAAAAAAAATGGAAACATATCAAAGACGCATACTTTAGAACAATTAAAGAAAATAAGCCAAAGTCAGGTGATGGGATGACAAAAAAGAGAAAAAAAAATTATATTTACCACGATCAAATGCAGTTTCTAACAAAAACTATTATACCTAGACAAACAATAAGCTCTATACCTAAGCAACATTCTGAAGAAAGCGTCGAACTTCAACCGTCTACTTCAGAAATTAGTTTACCAGCAGCCGAAATACAAAATAATAATGAATTTAAAAAACAACAAAAGAAAAGATCCAGAAATGTTGAAGACACATTTATGGAGTATCTAGAAGAAGCTACTAAAAACAGGAAGGATCAATGTAACGTAGTTAAAGATGAATATGAAAATTTTTTTGACTCAATGCTCCCAGTCGTTAGACAATTTTCTGTTGACCAAACGTTGGCATTTAGGGCAGAAATGATTAACTTCATTCAAAAAATTAAACGTGGCACAATGTATCCTACAGATCAATTTCAACAGTCGCAGTATGAACAATTTCCAAATTATTATCGTTTTCATCATGGTACAACCCAAAGAACTACTTCGCCTGCTATGTCACAGATGTCGAATAGCAGTTCAATCTCGACATTGCCACCTCAAGTTCCGTTGAATCAATATGAGCCAAATTTAAATGAATATACATTAAACAATTCTACATTTATTTAATTATTATAATATTTTACAATAAATTTAAAAAAAAAATGCTGTAAGTGAGTAAACTATATATATATTTCATATATTTTTTTTTTAATTAAAAAAGTTTGTTTTTTGGTTTCAGTATCTATAGCTAAGATAAAATATCTATTATTAACAATAATTAAAAATAAATGAATTAATTTCCTGATTTTTATTATATGATGCTTACCTTAATGTTACTGCTAACTTTTCAGCTGGAGTAATACTTTTTCTCATGTTAGTATCGATTCCTAAAAGTCGTGTTCCTAGATACATCGTTAATAGTTCATCAAATGCCGATACGCTCATCCGGAAATAGTTAAAAAACTCCACTGGATCTTTTCTGATATTTTCAAAAAGTAAATTAAACGCACCTTCAGAAGGACGTGTACTATTTAAAGGATGTACCCACAATCTTTCTATTAATTTTTTTTTTATTTTTAATAAAAAGTTGGTAACCCAAAAACAAAATAATATTTTCATCTGCCATGATGGTGTTGTCTAGTTGAAACATGGACACATACTAAATATTTTATGTATGTTACATGAAATAATTTATCGTGAATATCGTTAAAACGTGCCGTAAA
>NC_042493.1:2651261-2665553 GCF_005508785.2 Acyrthosiphon pisum | reverse complement strand
TATATTTTAATGAATTTGAAAAAAAAAAATTTTTATACTTAAAGTTTGGAAGTTATAGGGTGGTAAAATAGTTTACCACTGATCATCTAAGACTTGTATTATCACTAATTGGTTACTGGTAAATTATATTACCACTTGACTACTTAATAGGAATACAATAAAATAATAGTTAAATTTGCATATAAAATGGTTTTTTTACTAACAATATTTAAAGATGATATAAAATTTAAATTATCACACATTTATAAATGACTCTATACTTTTCAGTCTTATAAGATTAATACTTAAAATAAATATAAAATAAAATAGGTACTTGAATACATTTTTAACATAATATTATGTTGTACTTATATCAACAAAATATATATAAAAACAAACAAAAAACAATTAATAATAATTAGTATACTTGTCAGACTTTTGTATAAATATATGAATCACATTTAAAAAATAATAAGTCAAACTTATGACTAAAAAACTAAAAAACAAAATATTTATATGTTTTACCCATACAAGTAAAATAAATATAAAACAAACAACAAATAATAATAATAAATAATCACTATACATTTTAGTCTTTTGTATAAATATAGTAACATAATTTATATACTATCACATTAAAATAATAAGTCAAACTTTTGACTAAAAATAAGCTAAAAAATAAAATATATTTATCAAGTATTTGTTTATTGTAAGCCATGATAAGGCCCAAAACAACTTTTGCATAAAGCTTTATCACATGCTTTGCAAATTAAGTTTGATCTTTTTTGTTTTTCTTTTGTACTACAAAAACCACATCTCCGATATTTGCCTTGAATTGGAACATGTTTACCTACATCTTGGAATGTGCCATTATTTGTTGTTTTTTTATTTCCAAGCTCAACAGAACGAGTATAACTTTTTCTTTTTCTGACACAAAAATTACCAATTAATTCAGTTGCTAATTTCGACCTAAACTTGAGTTGTGACATATATTTTTTTTTTTTGTTTTTTGAATCCTCTTTATAACATATAAAACTATTTACTATACAACAATCTAACAAATAATAAAATATTTTCAACCACCAACGCCTTGACTTCCAACTTATATTGTATGCAGCCATCAACTGATCAAACTTGTCCACCCCACCCATATACATATTGTAATCAGATATTGATGCTGTGCAAGGCACTGAATCACGACTACCAATAGAATTTGTACGCAATACATTAATTTTTTCAGATCCATCATGCATGTTGCTCACTACAATTACAGGACTTTTACCTCTGTCCTTTCATTTTGTGACTGTAATATCACCACTTTGAACAAAATCGAAATCACCTTTTTTCATTGATTTGTCAGACTGTAAAATATCTTTAGGATAAAATTTTCTATTTTTTCGAAATGTGCCACATCCATATAATTTTTTTTCTAACATTTTTAGCATTAGAGGTATACTACTAAAAAAGTTATCAAAAAAAAATACAATAACCTAGGCCTTCTAATGCATGAGTCAATAATAGTACAACTTTCTCACCTAGGCCTAAAGTTGTTTCACCCCCAGGTGCTTTCCCAGTATATATATCAAATGAATACATGTATCCAGTAACAGAACAAGCTAGAACCCAAACTTTAAAACCGCGTTTAATTGGTTTGAGGGGCATGTATTGCTTCATAGTAGTTCTGCCAGTAAATGCAATCATGCTTTCATCAACTGACATGAAACGTGAAGGCGAAAACATTTCAGGGAAAACAGTATTTAGATGTTTTATCATGGGTCTTATTTTATATAGCCGATCAAATTCTAAGGAACTTCTAGGTAACATTTTAGTATTATCATTCAAGTGCAAAAACCTTATTATTTTTAAAAATCTTTTAACTGGCATAATGTCTGCAATTCTTTTACTATGAAAGTTTTCATCATCCGACCAATATAATCTCATACTAGGTAAACGATTAAAACCCATTATAATAAGAATTCCTATAAATGCTTGTAATTCAGGAACACTTAAATTTAATTCAGTGTTTGACTGTGCAGCATATAAATTAGACTCATTAACTACCAAATTTAAAAAAGTTGAATTTACAAATAATGCAAAGTAATTTAACATTATTAAATTATCTACTTCAACATTAAAACCAAATTTTTCATTAAATTTAAATCTTGAAAATTGATTTGGTGTTTGACCATTTTTGGACCATTTGAAATTTGAATTTTCTATCTGTGGATTTTCAGTGGCATCATCATCATCTGAACTTGAGGTATCAGAAATTGGGGCAAGAGGTAAAAAACATACATCAGGATCTTTGTCTGGATCATCCATGTCATCACTTGAACTTGTATTAGGTATCTGTTCTAAAAGAACTCGTCTTGCTCTTTTAGGCCTTAAATTTTGGTTTAGAGACACAGATGAGCTAGGACTTGGTGTAAATGGAGATTCGACATTGTGTGCCTGCGGAGTACTACTGTGGCCAGATGAATTCAGTGATCTTGTCACTGAACTATTCACACTTACTTCAATAGGTAAACAGTCTTCAGCATCACTGTCCCCTCCGATATCTGAATACTCAGCTTGGTCATCAGTTATGCCATTTAACATACTCAATATTTCTGAGTCCTTCATTGTGACACAGTCTATAACAATCCAAAAAAATAAAATAAAATATTACTTTATGCAGAATAGTGAAAATGTTCAAATTGTATTTCGCTAAGATTGATAAGAAAATTTTTGCTAGTGTGAAAATATTTTCCTTGCCGAACCAAAATTTAGAATTATTAAAATCAAATAAAACTCTAAGCAACATATACAATTTAAAACATTATTCATATACACAAATATAGAAACTTAAATTATTTTTAAAAATTATCAAAGTTTACACTGAAAAAATGTATGAAAAAAAAAATGTTTTTGTACACATATTTAAAATGTTGTTTAAGTAATCAAGGTACGATTATACACGAACCAAGTTAAAAATGTTATTAACTATAAATGTACTTACCGTTGAGAGTCTAAACAGTAATATTTTAAAAAATAAACATATTCTTAGGTCGAAAATTTACATGGTAAGAAAAATTACACGCTCTTAAAGCGCAGTGGTATAATAATTTACCACTTTAATATGTTAACGCGATTACCGATAACAAGATAACAAATACGACGTTTGACGTACAGGCTTACCACTCATATGACATTAAATTACCCACTGCATCGAGTGGTAAAGTAATATATCAATAATCCATTCGTAGAAAAATAAAAAACTGTCTAGTAAATATAGCTACCACAGATCTATAAAGGGTCTGTAAGGGACCTATAAAGGACCTTTACATAATATAAATTAATGGGTTTATAAATTTATATTTTAAACTATAAAACATTTCTAACTTTTACTCCAACTTAAGTTAGACATTTTGAAAATTTTATAAACTAACCTATATTCCAACTTTAATAGTTTGTTTAAATAATTTAAGTACTTATTTTAAACTAGTTGAAAAAAATTACTCACTTGCCCAACTTAAAGGTATAGATTTGGTACATGCTTAGTGTACATACTAAGTTCATATTATGTGGTGTAGTATTATTGTGTATAATAAGATTCAGTGTTGATATAGTATATTTTTCTTGTATCTATGATAGATGTTTAATCAAGGATACATATTTATATTATAGGTATTCATTTAGTCATTTAGACAAATGTTTAAATAGGTATAGTAATGTGCACTGTATATTTTGGGTATACCAGTTATCAGTATATAAAATTATTTATTTTTAAACAATACTAAATACAATATTAGTTGTATACTGCACAATATAAAAAAGAAAATAATAATAACAACGAATTAGTCTTCAGAATCGTATAAATTTATTTCCTTCTTGGAGCTTGTTTCAACCAATCACTAATATGGCCCTTTATTTCAATTAGTGAAACTGTTGGAAAAATATCTTTGACGCAATCTACAACACAAATAACCAAATTATTCTAAGTTCTCTAATCATACCTCATGATTAAATGTAGTTCTGAATCAAATATTATTCAAATAGGTACATAATTATGTTTTTGACAATTAATTTTTAATGAATAGAAATATTTAGTTATAAGCGAAGATAAAATTAAAGGGACAAAAATATGAATATCTACCTGTAACACAAGTATATATTTTGAATTTGACAAATGCTGTTTTTTCTCCTCACCTTCCCTCCATATTCAAAAACTCAGCCATTCGATTCTGCATAATGAGTTTCATGGCCATGTAAGTGGTTCGTTTAGCATCAAATGATCTGGCATCTCTTTGTAAAATACGGACCTAATAATAATCAAATAGTGGAAAAGTTAATAATATTTAACAAAATCAACTATAATAGTTAACCAATGTGCTGAGTTTGTCCTCATCTTCAATTTCATTTAATTCGGAAATTGTTTGAACAGGCATTTTTAAGCTTGCTCTGTTTATAGCTTGTCTAGTGTCTACAGAAGACACTGTACGACGGTCATTCTCAGCCAAACTATTTAATATTTCCTGATTTTTGATTACATCAACTTTAATAACATGGATTTCTTTTTTTTAATGTTTTAAGCTCCTTTGAAACTAACAACATAATAATAATGTATTATTATGATACATAGGTAAGTAAAAGGGTTATAGTACCATCCATAATAGCATGACCAATGTTGTTCAACATGTTATAAACACTTATAATGTGTTCTTCTTGACTGTAGTCTATAATAAATACAAAATATAAATGATCAATTTAAACTTAATGAGCTATTGGAACATAATATACATTTTATTTTTTTGTTTATATATTTAACTATTCATTGTTTTTCAAATGTTAAGCACAAATTATATTCAAAAATAATAAACCTAAAAAAAATGTATATTATGTATACTATTGCATTAGGTAGTCTTATAAGAGTATATTATATACCTGTTGTAGTGTTTTTTTCTGTAAAGATTTCTGGACTAGATACAGTACAATCTTCAGTTATATTAATCTGCAGGTTTTCATCATCATTATCATTAAAAAAATCAATCGGTTCTACAACAGTAAATATTTTGTTTTTTAAAGCGTACTATTTTACATAATATCTTTATAGTATTAAAAATTAAAATATATTTTATATTTTATATAGTTTTTACACGTGAATGTCTTACTTTTTGGTTTTGGAATGTTCATTAAACCTTTCTGGATTTCAGTGTGAGTTTTTTGAGTGACTATTACAAAAATATATATATATAATTAAATTTTATTAATATAAATTTCAAATAATGTCAATATATCTTTGAAAAATTGCTGTCTAATATAAATAAATACTAAATTAAAGTAAAACAAATCTTATGACATAGTACACACCTTTAACATTTCTGGACAAATTTTGATTATTCAAAGTACTAATGACAGAAGTCTCCTCTTCAGAAGATGAATATTTGCGTTTTGGAACACGAACTCTTGGCTTAGACGTTAATAATTCTTCAGTTTCAGTACTACTAGTTTCACAGAACTTGATAAGTCTGCGTTTGGCTTCAGAATATGTATCTGGATATAATGATTAATTAATTTTGTTGAGTGATATATTTACATAAGTTTACAAAAACATGTAAAACAATTCAAAATATCTTACTGAAAAATTTACGAGGACAACATGGAAAACTCTCCCAAGTATCAACTGGTTTTTTTTGAGATGATGCATATTTTGTAATATTTACTTTTTCAGGCCATTGACAGATGAATTGATGATGAGTATTATCAATTTTAATCCAAGATATTGGTACAACTTCGGTCGAACTTTCATTGAGAAACTCAATTATAACAAATTTATAAAGTCTTAATTTTTCCACCATAACAAAAAAATTTGCAGAAAGATATGAATCTTTAATAAAACAATACATATTGACATTAGTTTATGATTAAATAAGTATGCTTATATCTATTATTTAATAATATTACAACCATGAACCCACATAAATATGTTTGAGCTCTCACATTAACATGTTCAGTGGATCCATTATCCCATTATTATATAATAATAAAAATATTAAGAATTTTGTTGCTAAACATTATATAATTTCTAACATATAAATGGAGATTATATAATTTGAAAAATCTAAATATCTTATGTTAATTACCTGATATATGTAATGCTTGGCGAGATTTTCTATCTCAATTATCTTCAATTGGATCATAAAATTCAGATTTTTTTATTGGTTTTTCTGTTGGGTAATAAAAGTTACAAATATTTCCAATACTAATTTCAGTATTATTGAAAAGCCATATTTGTGGAATTGCATTTATATTATATTTATCATCTAGGCTTTGTATAATTATATATTTTTGAGTATTTTCCATTCTACAAATAAGTAAAATATTGTATATATTATGTACAAATTATAGGAAAATATATTTATACAATATACGATGGCAATAAAATAACTAAAAAATATTTTTTTTTATAATTTATTTATTATCAGTGTTGCTGTATTTATGTTTTATACCTAATAATAATTATCTAATAATTATATATAAAAGGTATCTAATAAGTAGATTCTAATTAATTGCGTGAAGTAACGCACAAACATAAAATGTTTTCTGTTGCAAGTCATTTGGTAAATAGCAGGCCTTAAATTTTACATCTTCGATTAAAAATAATGTTAATGTAGAAGATAATTTACTACATTCAAACACACAAACTGATTTGGAAGAAAATGGCTCATCGTAAACAGATAAAATGTGTTGAAATGTTTTGCAAAGTAGTTGAATTTTTCCATTGATTTTCAAAATATTTTGAACAATTCCAACTACATTAGAAAAAATTATGATACAGTCATCTTTTTTAGTACTCCTTTGGTTATTATTAGATAATCGAATTGTAAAATTTTGCATAAATAATACTGAGTATTGAGTTATAGTGATATTGCAGCTCATGTTATTTGGCAATGGACCATTGCAATGATCACCATTTACAGCTGGATAATGGATGGATGATACATCGACATTTAATAAATCACATTCACGCTCTTCTGTAATCCGATTATATAATTGAATTAGCGGAGAATGACCAGGTTGAACAATTTTCTTTATGTGTTGTAGATAGTTTTCAAACGGAAATGATGAAGGTAAATGAATAATTGAATGCACGTTATAAGACACATTTCCTCGTCCATAAACAAAACAAAATGTACTTAAAAAATGTTTAGCTAGTACTTCTGCATATTCATTTTGACTGTTTACTGTTTTTGTGCAACTTAATATTCTCATTATAATGTTAAATATCAAAAAGTTATCATATACGGGTTGACTAACAATATTTTTGAAAATAAATGGTCCTGTGTATAGCATTATTTGACGTAGTTCAGTGGCTTTGTAAGTTTTAAAATCATTTAAATCGAGAGGAATACGAGAAAAATCTTTACTTAACCATTGTGCAATTATTTTCATACGTCGATTGATACGTTCTATTTGGTCTCTAGACAGACGAATAGAACCACAAGCATTTGGGACTAATGTGCCTCTAATCATACAATTTAAAATTTTTTTTCATTATTCCTAGACAACACAAATGCATATAGTCCAATGGAATAGATGACACAATTCCAAATCCAGAAATTTCCAACAAAGGAGAAACTCCTATATGGTGTGCTTAAGTTGCACCTACTTTATAGGTACAATAGGTATCTGTGGATAAATATGCGAGAAGCATGCGTATATCAACCACCTGATTCGGCGACTCGTCGCTATAACAGCAACGTTTTTTGTATTGATTTTATACGCTGTGGCTCCATCCATAGTATATGATCGAAGGCATTGCTCGCATTGCTTAAATGCGATGACGGATGTTAGAAATTTTTTTTTTTTATTTTTATTTAAATTAATATCGAAAGATTAATGGGCCTCACTGAGGAAAACTCGTGTGGAGGCCCATGGGTTATCTTAGATTACAAATAATTCTTATTGTTTTAAGGTACATGTTACATATTTAAAAGACAAATAAAGAGTTTTTCATAAATAAATCATACAAATAATTCCAGTAACTACTACAAACGTTAAATTAGTATGTTACGTACAATTTTAAGTTTTACACACATATTCATATCGTAGCCAGTGGTTAATTTTTTTTTTGAATATGGGTAGTGGTAAATTAAACATATCATTGGGCATCAAGTTAAGTATCTGTGTTCCCAAAAAATAGTAAACTTTTCGGCAACTAGTTTTTGAGGGCCAATCTAAGAAAAATTTACTAGCTGCATACCTGGTGTTGACCCCATGGTTTATAGAAATCAACTGATTATGTTTTTTCATATATATGGTGATTGTTTTTAGGTATAAGAGTTCTATATTGAGGACATTAAAGTCTTCGAATAGTTTTTCGGTTTGATATCTCCAATTTTTTTTGTTTGCGACCCTGAGTATAGTGTTTTGGCATTTCTGGAGCGGTAGAAGGGCGTTGTTGTAGGCACCACCCCATCCGATTATGCCATACGATACTATTGACTCGAATAGTGTTAAGTATATAGTTCTGATGACTTTGAAAGGTAATATTTCACGTAATTCTTTCATTATGTATATCATTTTTTTTAGTTTATTTATGACGGATGACGGATGTAATCTGGTTTATCCATTTCATATCAGAGCACATTTCTATGCCTAAATACTTACAGTTTTTGACAATATTAACCGAGTTACAATCACAGATTTCCAATGTATTACAGTTGGATTCGTGGATTTTTATATTGTGTATGGGTGGTAAAGTTTGTTAAGACAGTGAGTGGAGTAAGATGGTTGATTTATTGAGATTTAGAAATAAACTGTTATCGCTCAACCAATTATAGATAGATTTAAGATCGACTTCAATGTTTTGGAATACTTCATTCCAAGAACTACCAATACAGATCAGTACGGTATCGTCTGCATAACACACTATTTTACTATTTAACTTAAGTAATTTTATATCGTTTAAATGGATGTTAAAGAGAACCGGAGATAGTGTAGTACCTTGAGGTACTCCGCATTTTATAATATTTTCACTAGAAATAGTACTGTTTATTTTTACCCTCTGTTTTCTGTTTTCTAGATAGGATTTAATGAGAGACAAGGCCGGTCCAGTTATGCCTATATTCTGTGTTTTACTTAGAAGTTTATCGCGATCCACTGTATCGAAGGCTTTAGCCAGATCTAAATAAATTGTAGCACATTTTTTTTTTCATCGAGTGCGGTATAGATAAGTTTTGTGACATTAGCTATTGCTTGGTCCGTGCTTCTATGAGGTCTAAAACCGAATTGATATTCAAAAAGAAGATTATTTGATTCTAAGAAGAATATAAGTTTTTTTTTTATGATTTTTTCAAATGTTTTAGCTATGTTTGAGATAACTGATATCGGACGAAAGTTTTCGAGAGTTGAGATAGGCCCTTCTTTATGTATGGGGGTTATTATAGCTACTTTAAAGGCATCTGGTACTTTATTTTGTGATATGCATAGATTAAAAATATAACTTAATGGTTTACAAAATGTTAAACTATGTTTTTTTAGTAAATCGGAGGATATCTTATCAAGACCGGGTGAAGATCCGCTTTTTAATTTAGAGATAGCTTCAAAACTTTCAGTGTGAGTGATTGGGTCAAATTTATTAAAGCAAACTTTGTTTTGCGAATTATTGTCGAAGTTTGTAGTATAATTGTAGGTATTTTTACGGTTTTTTAGTGACGTAATTAAATCGGTAGCTACATTTGTAAAATACTTATTAAATTGTTCAGATAAAACATATTCAGGGTTTTCATCAGTATAATCATTTTTGTTTTTAGAGTTATTTAATAATTCTTTAAGATTACTTGATTTCTTATTTTTTGCTAAGATATTGTTAATAGTCTGCCATTTAAGTTTTGTGTTATTTCCAGATTTTAGTAATTCTGCTTTGTAGTAAAGGATCTTTGCATTTTTTATTATTTTTGTAATTTTATTTCTAAATTTTACGTAGTAATCTTTTAATTTTAAATTAAGGGGGTGTTTCTTGACTTGTAAATGGAGACGGTCTCTTTGTCTTATTGAGTTAATAATCGCGGTAGTTGCCCATGGTTTCAATTTTTTGGTTTTTGAAGAGATGGATATTTCAGCCGAGGCTTGGTTTTTTAGGTTATTTAAAGTGCTAGTGAAATATTGAGTGGCATTATTTACATCAGTAAATTCAAGTATTTCTGACCAATTGTGGTTTTCAATTGAGTTTGATAGTTTTTGATTATCAGTTTTTAATATTTTAAGTGGATTTGGCATATTATTTCTTTTATCTAATATATTGCCTACACTAAGTATTGTCGGATAGTGGTCCGTAATGTTAGAGAGTACAATTATTGGTACTATGTTAGTATGGGACTTTGTTTTAATAAAAATATGATCTATACAGGTATTTGAAATTGGTCAAGTGATGGTATTGATAAGCGATGCAAACCCGAACTGTGCCATTGCCAGTAGGTACTCTTCTCGTATTTTAGAATGCTTGATCAAATCAACATTTAAGTCACCTAATAACATTTTGTAACTAGCTATTTTCAAAGTGGAATTTAAAAGTATTATATCATTAAGCTCGAGTAAAGTTACGTCTGTATTACTATTGGGTGATCTATAAATCGCGTAAATCAAGAAGTCAATTTTTGACATCCTAAAAGAAATCTCTAGGGCTGTTAATGCTTGTGTATTGGTTTCGGTAACAATGATATCACTTAATGTGTCCTTTAAGTAGACTACAACACCATCATTTTGATTTTTATTGTTTTTGGTGGAGTATGTTGTATAGCCGTTTATTGCGAAGTTATTAATTGATATGTTATCTAAACCTAGCCATGCTTCAGTTAAAGCGATCACTTCAAATTTGGTTTCAATGTTATCAAGAATAATGCATAGTTCATCGAAGTGTTTTTTAATACTACAGATATTTGTTGTCAATATATTGAGTGAGTTTTGTTTGTATACTAAGGTATCTAGATTCAAAAGAGCAATTAACCGAGTTCGCGGTATTTACGTCTTCATGTGCAAATTCGTAATTAGTGTTATCATTCATTATAATATGGTGTAGGGTATAATATACAATTTGTTATTTATAACGTAAACCTGATCGTAGAGCCTATTATTGTTATGGAAACGCCGATAGTGATATCGTCCAAATAATGATTTGAGAGAAAGTAATATAGGCTGGTTAACTGTACTTTGTAATTCTGGGATCGATATGAATATGGTGTTAACAGATAAATCCATTAAGGCTAATATTAAAAAATAATAATTGATAAAATGTTTAACAATAAAATAGTGATTATAAAAGGTTTGATACACGGTAATAATGATAGGTAATTGAGTGAGATAAGAGCAAATTATATGATATGTTATGAGTATAAGAGTTACAATTTGAGTAGAAAGATATATATAGTAAAATAGTAATAAATATGTGAGATTAGTATTTACGAATTTTTGTTTTAGGAGTTTAAATCTTCATATTGTCCTTTGATGTTTTGAATTGTGTCCTCGCTGTCGACACGTATTATCTTATCTGTTTCATTTTTGCGTAAGAGGATTATTGCGTTTTTTGTCCATACAAATTGAAAGTTTAGCTGTTTTTTTAGGTCTCTGGCTTCTTTGAATAATTTATTTCCCTTGGTTGTTAAGTTTTCTCTAATATATATGGGTACATCCGGTTGGATGTCAATAAATTTACTAGAGAAATTCCTAAATATTTGTCGAGCTTTGAGAAAATCAGCTTTAACTTGGTGGTTACTAAAGCTGACTAGGATTCTTCTAGGGCGCGTATTACTATGGTTAAAACCAACTCTATGACAATCATTAATCATAGAGTCATTTATGTTTACGTTTAGCTGTGTACCAATATTTTTAATAAGTATTGCGCAGTTTTCATTTTTATTTTCGGGGACACCATCAATGATAATGTCGTTGGCGATTTGGTGACGTTCTATGGATTCAATCTGTTTTTCCAATTGAGATATATGTGTTTTCAGTGCTTGGTTTTCTGTGATAATTTTATCAATAGCGTTGAATTTAGTATTCAGAATTTCAAAATTTTTGGCTGTATCGTCCTTGTGATTTTGAAAGCAATCCCTGAGATGTAAAATAATTTCTTTGATCTCAAGTAGTTCGTTACTTTCTAAGTTGGTTGGATTTTCGAGTCTAAGAGAGGCTCTTTTGGCGCTAGCGCATTTGCTGCATCGCCATATGTTATTGGCTTCTTTTAAGTAGTCAATATCCTCTTTAGTGAGTTGTTGGCATTTTGCGTGCCATGTTAAGTCACAATCAAACCATTTTATGGAGGGTGCTTTAGTAATATTAACGGAACATTTATTGCATACGGGCATCTTAAATAGACGGAGAGAGAATAAAATAAATATAAAGTACGTAAAAACAAATGATATATCGATATACACTGGAATATAGGTAATAAATATAGAAATAGCGATAAGCGACCGACGAAAAATGCAATACGACCGTACAGGCCAACGTACAGCAGATAACTATATATATATATATTTTAATTTTCTTTTGTTTGCATTTTTTTTTTCTGTAATTTATAGTTGTAGTTTTTTTAATTTTTCCAAATATTTTGATCCACTATGATATGTTTTGAATAGACTGTATTTAATTCACCACGTTGAAGTCATCGGATAACCGAATTTAGATTTACTAAGAATGTTAACGAGCTATTTTAGCGACACATGAAACGATCGAGTAAACAATCGTAACATGGGGCCTTTTCACAGGCCACTGGAACTAGTGCCATCTGTACACTAAACCCATTGTATTTCATAGTAAATCATTATCTTCAGAAGGTATTTTCTATGAACATTTACGAATATACAATCTATTAAAACAAAGTTGAATATTATATTATATGTATTTGTGTGTGTGTGTGTGTGTGTGTGACTCACTCAATGATTATGTTCATGCGACCAGATATTGTAAGTTAATAACAGCTATAACACTATGTTACTATCATACTTTCATCATCCGTGATCCAAATGTATGTGAACAAGTAATTTTTTTACTCTATCACGTGGACGTGATTATAAATAATATCTTCCGAATCTGAAATGTTTGTATAATCATACGATAAGGAAACTATTAATGAAATCAAACTATGTTTATAGTAATTATTATATTTACCCAAATTAGAAATAGAATGGGTTATATGAGTCATATCTATCTCTGACGGTTTTATCCTGTAAGAGTAAAATGGAAACCCCTTGTTACAGGATATGACGTATTAAAACTAATAATAGTCAAATATTTACGACATTTCACACATCGACTAAATTGGCTATATGTTTGGAGACCTATAATAGTCTGAAATTGACGGTGAAATCCCATCAAATTGATTTGATAATTATTGTTTTCATTATCAATGCGTAGGCAAGTAGTATATATTTGTATGTTCACAGCCAGCTTTTCCACGGTAATTTTTTTTTTTCAAGGGGGAATGTCCCCCTTGAAGACTTTTATTTTACCGTGTAACACATTTCGCACTGATTGTCTACGAAATTCTACCTCGTAAAATATTTAACGTAATCAAATTTTTAGGAAATCTTAAAACTGAAAAAATTATTTCAAGTAAAAACACAAATTATTAAATAATATTTTTTTTTTTTATTGTTATAAATTAATTCTTAATTATATTTACACAAGTTTTCTTACTTCTCTAGTAAAAGGTACATATTCTACAATACGATCATGAATTAATAAACAGTAAGCAGTCACACCTGTAAGCGATTCTGAAGCTTCAATTTCCAATTGAACATCCACTGCTGAGGCTGTAGCTGAATCGTTCTGTTTTGAAGTGTCGATAACTATAATTGGTGCGTTTGCTAGAAAAGTAGATGGACTCAATATCGGGTTACGAATACTTTTTTCATAGTACGATTCTTGAAACGATGTATACATATTATATAATAAAGTGAAATTATTTTTAGAAAAATCTAAATTCAAATTATCGTATGGATAAGCTATCGAGTTTAGAAATACTTTAACGTTTGTTAGATTACAATGGTCAAATATACTACAATCTTTCGCTAACAAATTTTTACGTCCTTTTTGTAAACCAATTATGATAAATCGTGGTTTTTCTAATTTTGAAGCAGTTTTTAAATTCCATACAACTTTTTTAGTGGTTCCGAGTTCAGGATATTCAAAAGTTTCAAAAGATCTAAAAGGGATAAATAGACTTTTTTCTTTTTCTATAAGTTTCAATAATTTTAACCTTTCTTCATCGTCAACATTGATATGTGGGACCTTCCAGACTATTTGTTTAAAACGACTTTACCTTCAGTAGCA
>NC_042493.1:2640007-2651211 GCF_005508785.2 Acyrthosiphon pisum | reverse complement strand
CTCTATGAAAACATTGAAACATTAGTATATATATTTTTGTTTTATTTTTTATTTAAATTAATATCGAAAGATTAATGGGCCTCACTGAGGAAAACTCGTGTGGAGGCCCATGGGTTATCTTAGATTACAAATAATTCTTATTGTTTTAAGGTACATGTAACATATATTTAAAAGACAAATAAAGAGTTTTTCATAAATAAATCATACAAATAATTCCAGTAACTACTACAAACGTTAAATTAGTATGTTACATACAATTTTAAGTTTTACACACATATTCATATCGTAGCCAGTGGTTAATTTTTTTTTGAATATGGGTAGTGGTAAATTAATCATATCATTGGGCATCAAGTTAAGTATCTGTGTTCCCAAAAAATAGTGAACTTTTCGGTAACTAGTTTTTGAGGGCCAATCTAAGGAAAATTTACTAGCTGCATAGGTACCTGGTGTTGACCCCATGGTTTATAGAAATCAACTGATTATGTTTTTTCATATATATGGTGATTGTTTTTAGGTATAAGAGTTCTATATTGAGGACATTTAAGTCTTCGAATAGTTTTTCGGTTTGATATCTCCAATTTTTTTGTTTGCGACCCTGAGTGTTTTGGCATTTCTGGAGCGGTAGAAGGGCGTTGTTGTAGGCACCACCCCATCCGATTATGCCATACGATACTATTGACTCGAATAGTGTTAAGTATATAGTTCTGATGTCTTTGAAAGGTAATATTTCACGTAATTCTTTCATTATGATTATTTTTTTTTTTAGTTTATTTGTGACGGATGTAATCTGGTTTATCCATTTCATATCAGAGCACATTTCTATGTCTAAATACTTACAGTTTTTGACAATATTAACCGAGTTACAATCACAGGTTTCCAATGTATTACAGTTGGATTCGTGGATTTTTATATTGTGTATGGGTGGTAAAGTTTGTTCAGACAGTGAGTGGAGTAAGATGGTTGATTTATTGAGATTTAGAAATAAACTGTTATCGCTCAACCAATTATAGATAGATTTAAGATCGACTTCAATGTTTTGGAATACTTCATTCCAAGAACTAACAATACAGATCAGTACGGTATCGTCTGCATAACACACTATTTTACTATTTAAATTAAGTAATTTTATATCGTTTAAATGGATGTTAAAGAGAACAGGAGATAGTGTAGTACCTTGAGGTACTTCGCATTTTCTAATATTTTCACTAGAAATAGTACTGTTTATTTTTACCCTCTGTTTTCTGTTTTCTAGCTGATAGGATTTAATGAGAGACAAGGCCGGTCCAGTTATGCCTATATTCTGTGTTTTACTTAGAAGTTTATCGTGATCCACTGTATCGAAGGCTTTAGCCAGATCTAAATAAATTGTAGCACATTTTTTTTCTTCATCGAGTGCGGTATAGATAAGTTTTGTGACATTAGCTATTGCTTGGTCCGTGCTTCTATGAGGTCTAAAACCGAATTGATATTCAAAAAGAAGATTATTTGATTCTAAGAAGAATATAAGTTTTTTTTTTATGATTTTTTCAAATGTTTTAGCTATGTTTGAGATAACTGATATCGGACGAAAGTTTTCGAGAGTTGAGATAGGCCCTTTCTTATGTATGGGGATTATTATAGCTACTTTAAAGGCATCTGGTACTTTATTTTGTGATATGCATAGATTAAAAATATAACTTAATGGTTTACAAAATGTTAAACTATGTTTTTTTAGTAAATCGGAGGATATCTTATCAAGACCGGGTGAAGATCCGCTTTTTAATTTAGAGATAGCTTCAAAAATTTCAGTGTGAGTGATTGGGTCAAATTTATTAAAGCAAACTTTGTTTTGCGAATTATTGTCGAAGTTTTTAGTATAATTGTAGGTATTTTTACGATTTTTTAGTGACGTAATTAAATCGGTAGCTACATTTGTAAAATACTTATTAAATTGTTCAGATAAAACATATTCAGGGTTTTCATCAGTATAATCATTTTTGTTTTTAGAGTTATTTAATAATTCTTTAAGATTACTTGATTTCTTATTTTTGCTAAGATATTGTTAATAGTCTGCCATTTAAGTTTTGTGTTATTTCCAGATTTTAGTAATTCTGCTTTGTAGTAAAGGATCTTTGCATTTTTTATTATTTTTGTAATTTTGTTTCTAAATTTTACGTAGTAATCTTTTAATTTTAAATTAAGGGGGTGTTTCTTGACTTGTAAATGAAGACGGTCTCTTTGTCTTATTGAGTTAATAATCGCGGTAGTTGCCCATGGTTTCAATTTTTTGGTTTTTGAAGAGATGGATATTTCAGCCGAGGCTTGGTTTTTTAGGTTATTTAAAGTGCTAGTGAAATATTGAGTGGCATTATTTACATCAGTGAATTCAAGTATTTCTGACCAATTGTGGTTTTCAATTGAGTTTGATAGTTTTTGATTATCAGTTTTTAATATTTTAAGTGGATTTGGCATATTATTTCTTTTATCTAATATATTGTCGGATAGTGGTCCGTAATGTTAGAGAGTACAATTATTGGTACTATGTTAGTATGTGACTTTGTTTTAATAAAAATATGATCTATACAGGTATTTGAAATTGGTCTAGTGATGGTATTGATAAGCGATGCAAACCCGAACTGTGCCATTGTCAGTAGGTACTCTTCTCGTATTTTAGAATGCTTGATTAAATCAACATTTAAGTCACCTAATAACATTTTGTAACTAGCTGTTTTCAAAGTGGAATTTAAAAGTATTATATCATTAAGCTCGAGTAAAGTTACGTCTGTATTACTATTGGGTGATCTATAAATCGCGTAAATCAAGAAGTCAATTTTTGACATCCTAAAAGAAATCTCTAGGGCTGTTAATGCTTGTGTATTGGTTTCGGTAACAATGATATCACTTAATGTGTCCTTTAAGTAGACTACAACACCATCATTTTGATTTTTATTGTTTTTGGTGGAGTATGTTGTATAGCCGTTTATTGCGAAGTTATTAATTGATATGTTATCTAAACCTAGCCATGCTTCGGTTAAAGCGATCACTTCAAATTTGGTTTCAATGTTATCAAGAATAATGCATAGTTCATCGAAGTTTTTTTTAATACTACAGATATTTACTGTCAATATATTGAGTGAGTTTTGTTTGTATACTAAGGTATCTAGATTATCAAAAGAGCAATTAACCGAGTTCGCGGTATTTACGTCTTCATGTACAAATGCGTAATTAGTGTTATCATTCATTATAATATGGTGTAGGATATAATATACAATTTGTTATTTATAACGTAAAACTGATCGTAGAGCCTATTATTGTTATGGAAACGCAGATAGCGATATCGTTCAAATAATGATTTGAGAGAAAGTAATATAGGCTGGTTAACTGTACTTTGTAATTCTGGGATCGATATGAATATGGTGTTAACAGATAAATCCATTAAGGCTAATATTAAAAAATAATAATTGATAAAATGTTTAACAATAAAATAGTGATTATAAAAGGTTTGATACACGGTAATAATGATAGGTAATTGAGTGAGATAAGAGCAAATAATATGATATGTTATGAGTATAAGAGTTACAATTTGAGTAGAAAGATATATATAGTAAAATAGTAATAAATATGTGAGATTAGTATTTACGAATTTTTGTTTTAGAAGTTTAAATCTTCATATTGTCCTTTGATGTTTTGAATTGTGTTCTCGCTGTCGACACGTATTATCTTTTCTGTTTCATTTTTGCGTAAGAAGATTATTGCGTTTTTTGTCCATACAAATTGAAAGTTTAGCTGTTTTTTAGGTCTCTGGCTTCTTTGAATAATTTATTTCCCTTGGTTGTTAAGTTTTCTCTAATATATATGGGTACATCCGGTTGGATGTCAATAAATTTACTAGAGAAATTCCTAAATATTTGTCGAGCTTTGAGAAAATCAACTTTAACTTGGCGGTTACTAAAGCTGACTAGGATTCTTCTAGGGCGCGTATTATTATGGTTAAAACCAACTCTATGACAATCATTAATCATAGAGTCATTTATGTTTACGTTTAGCTGTGTACCAATATTTTTAATAAGTATTGCGCAGTTTTCATTTTTATTTTCGGGGACACCATCAATGATAATGTCGTTGGCGATTTGGCGACGTTCTATGGATTCAATCAGCTGTTTTTCCAATTGAGATATATGTGTTTTCAGTGCTTGGTTTTCTGTGATAATTTTATCAATAGCGTTGAATTTAGTATTCAGAATTTCAAAATTTTTGGCTGTATCGTCCTTGTGATTTTGAAAGCAATCCCTGAGTTGTAAAATAATTTCTTTGATCTCAAGTAGTTCGTTACTTTCTAAGTTGGTTGGATTTTCGAGTCTAAGAGAGGCTCTTTTGGCGCTAGCGCATTTGCTGCATCGCCATATGTTATTGGCTTCTTTTAAGTAGTCAATATCCTCTTTAGTGAGTTGTTGGCATTTTGCGTGCCATGTTAAGTCACAATCAATGCATTTTATGGAGGGTGCTTTAGTAATATTAACGGAACATTTATTGCATACGGGCATCTTAAATAGACGGAGAGAGAATAAAATAAAAAAAGAAATAGATGGTTTATCGATTTTATTCTCGCAGTCTCGCTATACTTTTTGAATTCACTCCATAACCCATTACGAAAATACTGAGTTAATACAATATTAACATTTAAACAATTTATTTAATTTTCCTTTCCTCGTCTTAAAAAAATTGGTTTAATTCAGGTGAAAATAAATTCCATTTTGCTGACGGAAAATTTCCGAGTGGGGGGGTGTTACACCATGACCCCCTTCGATTCATCCCTGACTACAATTATTTAAAAACAATGAAACTTACCTTTCGAGTAGACGTTGTTTCCAGCACGTAAATTAAATACTTTATTAATAAACGACAATTTTTTTATTATAATTTAACTAAAATGTAATATATTAATTAACTAAAAATAATAACTCAACTGAATAAATGATAAGTTAATTTGACGAACACAAAATGCTTTATGCATATTCCATACAAGCACTTGAAGTTCTGTAGATCGAGCATAAATGACAACAAATTCTCTAAAATATCTAGTGGAAAGTGTGGAATTCACTCATCGATTATCGGTTTATCGGTTAGGTCGTAATAATTATCATGAAGCAAATGGCCTGGTAGGGTGGTTGCTGGCTGGTTAGTTCAAGTGAAACACATTTCTAAAAATAAGCACCTAATATACACTTTGTTATTGGTATCTATTCACCATGAAGTGGGGTGGCGGTGCAATTTATTATACCCGTATTGCCATTTTATTAACGTATACAAAAATATAATAATTAAATAGCAGTTATAATTATAGTTCATAATATACGAGATTACTAGCAGCATTAATATTCGAATATTGTATTATTCTTGATTCAGATAATATAACAAGTTTATGTGTAGCATTGTCATACTTTACGCCAATACTTTATCTAGGTATCTAATATCTATAACTATCGGCTATACCTACCCACCAACCACGAGAGCACATGTAGTTGCACTCCTTGCTTACTTGTCTGGGCGCCACTGATTATCATCATTTCCGTATGAAAATTATCTTCAAAATTTTAAAAAGATAGTGAAACCTGGACGATTTCCACTAATTCACATGTATTCTTCGTATCAGTGAAGAATGACACTGCGATATTTCCGACATTAATTCATCTTTAATTTATTAGCCTGCTCTAGACGGTCATCATTTTTTGGACCACTCCCAGATAATTTGCCTAGAAAATTAAATATTCTATTTTAATATTACTAAACAGTTTATCTTAAGAGTTTCCAATTTAAAAAGTAAGAGTAAAAAAAGATGACTGTGTAGTAAAGTATGACTGAAAAGTTTGTATTATTAAAAATATATTGTCT
Organism: Acyrthosiphon pisum; assembly: GCF_005508785.2. NCBI lineage: Eukaryota > Metazoa > Arthropoda > Insecta > Hemiptera > Aphididae > Acyrthosiphon > Acyrthosiphon pisum. The sequence continues at coordinate 2,645,340 of NC_042493.1, read as the reverse complement.
ATAAATGGTAAAATATTTCTAGATTGTTTACGATTTGAATATGTCATCCTACTTTATGAAATCCCATGTCCCTCACCTGGTGTTGGTATGGTGGAGTGCAGCAATATCTTATGTGAACTAGAATTGTATGATGTCAATAGTTTTTAGTTTAAAGGCTTGTTATATTCCCAAATCTGAAGATTTAAATATTGCATCTAGTTACTTTGTGTATTAGTTTAACCCTTAAATATACGCCCGTTGTTTTCGTTTCGGAGAATAACATAATTTATATAATATTCCAATAACATGGTTAAATTGTGATAGTCAGAACAACTCCTTTAATCTTTATAGTTAATAATTATACATTTTACTGGCCACAAGTTTATAAAGTAAAAGAAGCTAATAATGATGCTATTATAGACAGAAATTGGACAAAAAAAAGTGGCAAACTATTGAACATAGATGGTAAAATAGTTTTTTTTCTATTTTAATCATAAATATTCATGTAATTTATAGATTCTTCTAGAGAAGGAAAATATTTGCCTACAATTGGAAATTAAAAAAAATAACTGTCATAATTGAGTTTATTGATGAGCAATCGGTCGAAGTGGTATCTTACAGCTGGATCAATGCAGATCAAGTTGATAGAGCGCGAGGTTTCGATGCACTGTGTTTCTGTTATTATAATATATAGTGGCTAGATTTATTTGTTTTACAACTTAATATTTATGGTAACGCTATTAAAATTATTTTTCTTTAATAGTTATTATTGATTAGTTTTTATGTTTAAAAAAAACGTATTAAGAAGTTATACATAAGAGATAAATGTAATAAAAAATGACTGAAATGGATGATTCTAGAAAAAGACTTTTGTTGCTCACAACCAAAATTCCTTCCGATGTATTATTTGCCGTAAGTTGCATATATATATATACACTAGCTGATCCACTTTGTATCCCATTAAATGTATCAACTCTATATGACTCAAACTTTGTTCAATTCGTTATTTAATATGCAGTGTATGGTGTTCAAAATAGGTATATCATAACTTTTCTGTTGCCTGGAATAAAAATTCTGATTCGCAGCAATATATTATCAGGTAGGCAATCTACTTGCGGTAGATTGCGGACCCCGTGATGTTTGTACGCAACTTTATAATTTAACTCTAAAGTATCAAAGTTATACCTAATATGTCTCTGAACTCCTCATAAACAGCTGGACTAATTGTGAATGCTGAGTCTGTCGACCAATATTTCCTCCTCGTCCACGAAGACGTGGCATTGTTTTATGTACGTAACTTATATGTGAGTCTAATGCACGTGCGTTACACCAGCCCCCCTACTTCTAAAAATAATTAATATTTTACTATGTATAATAAGTGCGTAATTAGTATGAATTTGTACAACCATTTTTGAAATTTGTACGCAACTCGTTCTACGAGAAAAATCCATTTTTGTGAGTGGGGGGGGGGGGGGGCGGTAGTAACGTTATTCCAAAAACAGAATATAAAAAATGGAAATATGCATATAATTACAAATGTATATAGTTATCAATTTTTTTATAAAATAATTTATAAATTGTAGCGGCGTCTTACTAAATACCAAAAATACAGTTTTATATAGTTTGATAATATTTTGTTATATGATGTTACCTAGGTATTCACTATTTTTAATTTAAGTATCACTTGTTTTTTTAGATATTTATAACTATAAATCAATTGTTATAATTATTTGTTTTTATTATCACTATTTTTATGTTTATTTTTAAATTCTTATTATTTCTAAAACATGTTTTTTCTAAAAATCATCATTTAACACATTATTTACATTATTTCATATTCAATACTATATATTATTTAGCATATAATATGCAATTGTATATGTAGGTACTAATGTTACTTCTACGATATTACAGTATAAAAGGGAAATTAATATCTCAAAGAAAACACATTTTTAATATGGAAAGGACAGTAGTATGAAAATAATAATTATGTAACAAATATGTTTATTATTTACTCTCTTTATTGTAATTATAGGCATACTAGATAATATTTATAGTAATCAATTTTTTAATAATTAATATAAATTAAATTCAATGTCTGTGTATTACATTATTATTGTTTTAATGGTTTGGATTAAATAGTGTATAACAATAATTCACACGATACTTGTGTTGTTTCTTTTACCGGTATTGGCTTTTTTTTAAGGTCATCAAATAATTCCCAATTTTTGCCGCATCTTTTTGCGTAAGCTGTGTAATGTCCTACTGTATTCCGAAGTAAACTTCTCCCTCTACAAAAATATATCACTCCTCGTAGTTCATATGAAATAGAGTTCATATTTAAAACTTGAGGCATATCACACAGCTTAATGTATATCCATTGTACACCCTGCATAATTGCTGTTGTTACGTGCAGCCCTTTCAGAATCCAAACGATGTTGTGATTTGAAATAATAACACTAATTTCAAAGTAATAATATGTGTTTAATAATATAGAACAATCAAATATAGTATTATGTAGAACTATTTCGTGGTAGTAGCGGTGTAGCGGTGTAGCGGTGTATAATGGCTGGTTGGCGTGAAGTGACTTCGTTCTTGCTGGTCCAGGTACATCTGATCAGGCTGTGCTCCTGTCTCCCTTATATATGCTGTCAGCTCCTTTGATCTGGTCAGTATACGGAACTCGCAGGTGCCTTGGGTGTGGTCGTAAAAGTTGTTGTTGTTGTCGTATTGAAGAAACCACCGTCTTGTGCTCATAGGTTGTTATGTTAAATGCTTTTACAAGGAGAACCGCATAGTATGGTTCGAATAAGTAAAAGCGGTTATAATACCTTCTAATACATGCCCATTACAATGTGTTCAATATTTTCACCTAAATAAGCATCAGAAAAATTGTATTAATATGTATCCAAATATTTTAAATGATAATCATACCTTTCCAAAAGATTATTTCAATGAGAATGTGCACTGGCAATATTGTAGGCTCTATAGTTTGCAATCCATTGCAGCGTGTTGATTCAGAGGTTTTAGATTGTACACATACCAATTTTTCCGTACGGATGCGATCAATTAGAAACTCTTGTAGTTCATGCAATTGACCATTTTTTGTTTGGAATGTTATATAGCTTACTGATCGTTGATATGGATGGTGTTTTTCACATTCCTTGTTTGAACAATTGACTGTCTCAATAACTGAAGGAAACTCAACCAACATTGCTTTTATAACTTCCACGGCTGTTGTAGATGAGAAGTGTAACATCATTTTGTAGGGTCTCCAATTTTGGGTTTAATCGATCAGCTATCAATTCAGCTCTTTGTGTATAAGAAATTCTATTTTTCAAAATTGTTGATATAAATTCTATAAATACTGTATTTTTCTGTAGTAATTCATTAGAAAAAATCTTGCTATCACAAAATGCCACCATAATCAATGATACTACAGCATCAAATGCACACGTATTGCTTAAAATAATAGCACCATCAATATTTATAATTTTAAGGCTTTTTAATTCATCTTTGAGGAAAGGGAGCGTTTTTATATTTTTTCTAGCATTCATATCAAGATGGCGTAAATGTGTGTTAGGAAGAAGATAAGAATTACTCTTAAGTTTTTTTTGTTTTCTTATTCCATGTCTCTATTTAGATCGACATTCCTAACTTCTGAACAATTTTTACATATCCGTAAACTTTCATCTCCTTCGATATGTGAAGAACAACTTGGAATAGCATGAACTGGTGTTTTACACATTGTGCATTTATGAGCACCATTAATTGATGGCAAAGATCCAGTGGAACACAAAGGACACTTGTAAACGTCATCTTCTATGTCATTGTTATCAGGAATGATATTATCCTGCTTATTTATGAATAGATTATCTGAGTTTTCACTTATGGATCTACATTTTTGTCCAGCTTTTAAAAGTGATGATCCGCGAAGTGATTTTATGTGATGTTCAAGAGAGACTCTATACTCATTGGCAAATCTATGTGATTTAAGGTAACATTTTTGAGTTTCTGGAAACTCGATTCAACTGCTGCAGAGCTTGAAGTTTCTTCGCCAAAACCGAATATGGGAACCATAATTGCTGACCACAGTGGCAGTAATTTTTTACATTTTTCTATATATGGTATTAAAGAAGGTAAATACATAGGGTTGATTCCTAATCCTTCTTGAACCAGGGACTTACTGTTTTCATGTATTTTTTCTGCCCAGGATTTAAATGGATTTTCTTCACTTAAACCTTCAATTTGACACTCATATTCTTCTTCCAACACTTCACGAGCATCATTTTCAGACTCAATAAAAGCCATGATTTCATCAAATTTATCTTTAAATGTTACAAATCCAGTTGTCGTAGCTGATATTAGGACATTATAATTTTTATCTCGTACCTCTATGCTTTCTCACACAATATTGACCCTTTATTAAATAGTTTTCTACATTCCTTTCTATACGTATTTTGATAATTTTTGATAGAATTTCGAATGCGTGTGTAAGTAGGCTAAGCGTTGTGAATTTTCGCATATTATAGATAATATCATATGGATATTTTAGTCAACCAATAAATATCCACTGGACTGTGTGGGTGCTGATATTATTAATGTTTCATTAAATTATAAATTGTAATAATAATAATAATGTCTTTATTAGTCATACAATAAAGATTTAATATAAAATCTATATTATTCTCTCTTCTTATTCTCAATAATATATATAATATATATATAATATTGCACTTTTTATTTTTTGGATGCAGCTATCTCTGCCGATCTTCTTTACCCGTCATCCTCAGCATGATAGAGGTAACGCTGCTCTAAAAATGTCAGTCAAACTCAAACAGCAAGGCGAAGATATCACTTACTTAGAGTTTTGCAAGCTGTTCGTCGACATCTACCAAGACCAAAACGTGTTAAATATTTGCAAAGAAATTTACTCGTCCCAGGTAAATATTATTTAAAAAATGTGATGTAAGTGTTAAATTTGAATTCTATGATAAATTGTTGTGTTTGAAGACGATCTGTCATCCTATATTACTACTAACAGTGGCAAAGAGTCATAGATGACGAGACAACGTATTCTCACTTAGATAGACGATTAATTTGGTTTTATTAAATTTAAATAAAACATTTCATATGTATATTATAATATTATTATTTCAATATGTCGAAATCTTTTTTCTTATACTGTTGTAATATTTAAAAAAATACTAGTTGTGGGTACGTGCATGATCAGGATGTGCCTGGCGTGGTTATTTCATCCAGTAAACATCCAAATATCTACAGAACAGAAATAATCATGATACGACGTATTACTTGGTGCGTAGGTGGAATTGAAAAACGTGTAGGGGTCATCG
>NC_042493.1:2637767-2639907 GCF_005508785.2 Acyrthosiphon pisum | reverse complement strand
TTGCTTTATGAGATGTGTCTAGCCGTTCATACTTTAAATTTATTTATTTTTATTTTTTTTTACTCTTTTATCAACGTCACCGTAAACCTTTTCTATTAGTTTGTTTACTTTAATAGGAATGTATTATACAACAATCCAGAATGGTCGCACTAAGTATAAAAAGGAAAGAGCGCCTTATAATGCACACATAGGCAATGCAACTCGCAACCTAACCGGGTATAATTATAAAAAACGACACAATTCACAAAAAACAATTTTTGTGAAAGAATGACGAATTTATAGTTAAATAACGAAGTTGGAAAATACAATCATCAATAAAATTGGAAATTTCACGTAGATGTGCTGTATTTTTCAAATAATTTCGAACATTATCTAAAAAATGCTTGTAAAACGTTTGACTTCGTTACTTGAATAATTAGAATGAATCAGTCTATTGTGAACTTAATCGTAAGAACTTTATATTTTAGCGATAATCCCCCTTGTCATTAGCGGGCCACTGTCGGGAAGGGTATGGGCTAGTTTTGGGCCTTCTTATAGTAACTAATAAGTAATATATTTAAGTATCCCTCTACAAATGTATTAATGATTTATTGGGTAAAAAAGCTCGAACATTTAATACAAGGCTCCTGCTATCATTTTACAATGATATTTGAAAAATATTAAAAATCCTTGGTCACAGTTTTTATTTATAAGCATTTAAAGTTCAAATCTTGACAAAATACGGAAAAATCACCAAAATTAGCAAATTATTTTGAGTTGAGAATTCATAAAAATCTAAGATTTGAAAATGCTAAACAAGATTCCTCATAAGTTTTTCTACCTTTATCAAAAAAAAAAAAAAAAAAATGTCTGCAAGCAAATTAAATTAAATTTTTATGAGCGTTTGAAGTTCATATTTCTACAATATTGGATATTCACTTGATTTCCCATGTAGCGGTTTTGTTATTTTATTGTTATTCATAACGAATAACTGTAGATACATGAAAATTTTACTGAATGTATATATTTTAACTTTTTACATACTACAGTTTCGAAATCTTTTAATTTTTTGCTACAAATATTAATACAATTTAATTTGTTTGGTAAAAAAAGCGTGAAAATTTGATACTAGGCTTCTGATATACTGTCACAATAGCAGCTGAAAAATATTAAAAATACAGGCACAATTTTTTTAAAAGCATTTAAAGTTCAAATGTTGATTTAAATTATAGTTAAAAATGTATAAAATGTTCAACTTTTACAGCTAAGGATTGAACATTTAAAACAAGGTTCCACTTAAATAGTTAAATTTATAAATTACTTTATTCACAATAATATAATCAAATATACTTAGTAATATCATAAGCTGACTGACCGTTTTCGCTCAGAATTGTTTTTCTTATCCAATGACATTATATCATTGAATTAAAGTTTAACACCATCCATTACAGTGACCCAATTGTAACCAATGTACAGCAGAGCGACATCCACTGACCCACTTTTTTTAATTTAATTTTTATTTATTCTATCATTGTTATTATTGGATTGAATTGCACATAAACTTTTTATTAGACTCTTTACTTTGTTATTTAAATTGTTGAATATAGTTTTACCCATGTAATTGAGAGAGTTTCTTGAACTAGTTAATAATTTATATTATGACAATTTAATTTGTTTTCCTGTTTTTCTTTCAAGTATTTTTGTAGCATTGAGTGTATTGTCCCTTTGAAGCACAGGATTTTTTATTTCTGATTTCTTGACTTTAAGTGACTGTTTCCTATTATTTTACAATACCATATTATAAAAAAAATAGTAAAAAAATAGTTTTTTAAATTGTTCATTAAAAAAAAAGGTGGTATACCATACTTACCACCATGCATGTACCACCTTTTGTATTAGGTATAACATAATTTTTTTTATGATACATATTTAAGTATATTATTATGCATTTATGTTCTTTATTTTAGATTCTGAGTGGAACGATGAATGTATTGATTTTACAATGATTGTGTTTTTTTTTTAATTTTTAATTTTTTTTTTTTTTTTGTGTCTTTGTACACGATAAGTAGTCGAAATAATGCTACGATTTTCAACTTCAGTATCTTGTTCGATCAGAAAGTGAATATCAAGATAGTTAATAATAAAGTGCATTGGGGAGGTC
>NC_042493.1:2637531-2637667 GCF_005508785.2 Acyrthosiphon pisum | reverse complement strand
ACGATAACGTTTTAAAATGTTGATGGTTCTGCCATCTACCGGTTAATTTTACAACTTATTAAACGTGATATGAAGGTGGTATTAAATATATACCACCATGCAAGAGTAGGAGATTTTTTTTTTAAAGTGGTATATT
>NC_042493.1:2629389-2637431 GCF_005508785.2 Acyrthosiphon pisum | reverse complement strand
ATTTATACCACCATGCTTCAAAGGGTTAGTATGGATTTAACTAAGGTATAATTTATAAAAATGTATTAAACAAATAATAGTGTATTATATATTTATATATTGGTTGCTATTGGTTAATCGGGCATGTTTGTTGATTAGTATTATTATTTTTATCAATATATATGTCTGAGAATCGGCTATTATCTAAGTTTGTATGTATATGTATTTGTATCTATAAGTAATTCCGGAGTTATGGCCTCTTAAGTGCACAATATTAATCACACAGTGGTGTATCGTTGACTCGTATCAACATACACTCTATGTGGTTATTTTTTATTATTTGTTTCCGTTGCACGCGCGTCTATACTCTATGGCATTAAAAGTTACGTTTTACGACAAATGTTTTTTTGATTTCACTTATAAGCATGGGCGCAACTAGGGGAGGCTTGGGAGTGCTTAGCACTCCCAAAATCAAAATTAGCACTCCGAAATTTACTGTACCAGTTTTTACAATTTTTACAATATCGGTTACAGTAACACTTCTGATTTTATAAATAATAAATTATTGACTGGTAAAATTGATAAATTATTAAAATATTGTTAGGTTAGTTAAATATTGTTAATCACTAATGGTCAATGGAAACATCAAATGCGTTTATTAAAATGGGTTTATTACATGTTAAAATGTACCGTGTACACAATACGTAGAATCAGTAGGTTTTATTTTAATACATTTTTCCTAGATTCCCCACAAACGCTCTACAACCATTGTTAATTGTATCGTTAAATATTATAATGCCAGCAGTATGTAGATATCTGATAACGTCGCCAATTGTCCCGTACATAGGTGAGACGAGAAGAGAGCGAAGAGTGTACTGTCGGCGTAATACAATAACCCAGACAGCATTTTGTAATGATAATATTATAATAGTATTATAACAACGTTATACTAATATTATTCGTTATTATAATGTTATAATAATACAGTAGAGTCCCGGTAATCCGGTCATCGCTAATCCGGACAATTTATGTTTCGTATTTAGTACTCATGTATAATATATATATTCGGGAATACCCATAATTAAGATATGGTTTAAACTTATCGTTTCGATTAGGTACATATGTATTGTGATATTATTTCATGTATAATATACCCAGACAGCATTTTGTAATGATAATATTATAATAGTATTATAATAACGTTATACTAATATTAATTCGTTATTTTAATGTTATAATAATATCGAATAATATTAAATTGCTGTATGGGTATATATATTCGGGAATACCCATAATTAAGATATGGTTTAAACTTATCGTTTCGATTAGTACATATGTATTGTGATATTATTTCGTTTAGTGGTGATTGTGTACCAGTGTAGACCGTTCCGTTTATTTTTTCAAGTCTTATACATATGTACATAATAAAAATAATAATGTTACCTAATGTAAAATTGTAAATCAATAAATTTTGAATTCGTATAAATACATGAGGTGTTTTTTGACAGTATATTTATTGTGTTATTATTTATAGTGTTTATTAATGAGTAAGTTAAAAAAAAAACGTCATTTCGTTTAATCCGGATTTTCGATAATCCGGAGAGAGTCCGGTCCCATCTAGTCCGGATTAGCGGGACTCTACTGTATTATTAAACAAAAAATTGCTGTCTGGGAAACTAATAATAGAATACAATTTAATAAGACGTTATCGATTTCGGATTTAAAAATTATTTATGTCTTGTAAATAATATTTCCATTTGGGTACAATAATACGGGCCCGTCATTATAGTTATTCACATTTGGCTGCGTGTTGCGAGTATATTTTATACTCTAGCCTCATTATGTATTGAAAGAGACATTACAAATAACATTGATAATTAAAAAATTCTAAATAAGTTTGCATTAACTAATAATAGAAAAATAAATTTATTATAATATGAGCATTATTATTTAATAAATTTTTATTGTGATATGCTGAATTGATATTTTATGTTAGATTATTTAATGATTGTATAAAAACATTAAATTTGTATGTACCTACATAAAATAATTTTGCCAAAAAAAAGGGGGAGGGGTTTCGTGTTGTGCTTTAGATTTTAGCACTCCCATACATTTTACCCTAGTTGCGCCCATGCTTATAAGAGGTCTAACTTACACAGATTTTTTTTCACGTTTCTAACAATATATTTTCGATATAATTATGAAAAATAAAATGTATTGCTTTCGTAAAACAGTCTACTATTTAAGTGTATATGTATACCTATGTATTTGTATTCAATAAAATGAATGTTTGTGGGTAGATTAGACCACTGGGAAGAAGATAGGCTAATTTAAAAAGGGTTAAATTTGGTTTTTTTACTTATCGGATTTTAGTACGGTTAGGTTAGGTTTTTGAATTAATTGATTATATTAATCCATCGTAGGTGGAATTAAGTAAAAACGACAAACTTGGTATAACTTTGATATTTTAGAGTTAAATCATACACTTACGTACAAACAGCACGTGGTCCGCGATCTACCGCAGGTAGATTGCCTACCTGATAATGTACTGCTGTGAAGCAGAATTTTTATCCTAGGAAACAGAAAAGTTAACATAAATCTAGAACATCACACACCAAATATTAAATAACGCATTGGACAAAGTTTGAGTCATATACAGTTTGTACATTTAACGAGTACCGATAGAATTTTTTGTGTATAAATGGTTGCCATGGTAATATGTAAAACATATTATTCATATAGAGTTCGCATTTTTAATGGGTAACGAAGTGCACGAGATCATTTGATACAGAGATAGATTAGACATCTGGACAAAAGAAAGGCTAATTCAAAAAAGGAGAAGACCAAACTCGGGTGATGCTCAAACCAGGATTTTGAAATTTCTGATGAAAATTGTTGTTTAAAAATGGTTTCAATGGGTTTTGAAGCTATTATAATAATATTTATTGGTTGCCGGGCAACGAAGTGCGTGAGATTAACTAGTACAAAATAAAAGTATTCTTTACAAGACCGTCAATACCAACCGTAGGTGGGTGTAAATAGTACCTAAGTTCATGGTATAAATAGGTAATAGCTTAATCCAAATACTTTAAAATGCCAATGTGCATATTAAATATATAAATGTATATTGTACATACAATGTCAAATGCCTACGAATAATATTCTTAAATTACACCAATATAACTTATTCTTCATTTAAATTGGTATCAAATTTCGTCCAAATTTGAATATGACATTTTTGAAAATGTCTGTAAAAAATACTATTATTATTTATCTTTTAGATGTTTATTGTAGTCAATACAACCTTACAGCTTACTTATGAGGAACCACGTACCATACAAACTGAACATTTAATACATTTTTAGCTACAAAATAAGGACCATATTTTTGTGATTTTGATTTTTCTCTTACATGGTTATTTTGAAAAGTTCTGAGTATTTTTAATTTTATTTCCCTAGCGGCTAGTACCAACTAGATTCAATTTGCTACTAGATATCACCAATCACTTTCAAAGTTGAAAAATCTAAGCATTTTTTAGTTTTCTGCTCCAAAAGGCGAACACATTGTAATTGTAAAATCAATACATTCACCTCCCCACTCACAATTTAAAAGTAGGTATTGTAAAATGATTAAATAATTTATATGCATATCCCGTAAGTGCTATAACTTTCTAACTAACAAATTACAAACAAATACATGTTTCGAATTAGATGTCAAAAGGTGGCAGTGATTTGAATTACGAGATAGATACATTTTTCCGTCTCGTCGGTGACAAGATATACCAGATATACAGGAACTATGATGAAGATGAGATGCGTACGACCCGTATGAAACTAATGTTTGAAGAAAATGAATCGTGTTTAGCAGAAATTGCATCATTGAATGACGAAATTCATAAGATGGTGATCGATCATAAAGATAAAGTTCAAGAATACGAAATTAAAAAAAATCAATTTGACGAACGAGTAGTAAAAATCTATCAAGAAGCGCAACTAAATAAAGTTAGGATTGAGTAAGATATACAATAATTATAAATAATTAATATCATGCGTTTATTGACGTTATTTAAAAGTCGATTTATTCCAACATTTTCAAAAAAATGTTGAGACCAGCATTTGTATTTGTTTTTTGATGAATAAAAGGAAGTACCTACGGTAGGTATTTCCTTTGATAATCAGTTAACTGGTATTGCAAATCCATAGTAGGTATTTTTTTACGTTATTTTGATAGGTTATATAGAGGTTGGTATAAGTCCCGAATGGTTTAAAACTTATAACATTTATATTAAAAATTAAAATAGATTAAACCTAAATGACTGACTTCAAAATTCTCCAAAAACGGGATGGGATCCCAACGTCATAGTTTCCCGGAAATAAGGCATTATTTCGACGGGACGCTGCAGTTAAGTCCCGAATGATTTAAAACTTAAAATTTATATTAAAAATTATTATAGATCAAACCCTATCATTTAATTTCTTAGTAAAATAGTGCATACTATTATTAAAGATAGGTATACCCGCCACGGAATAAGATGACTGGTCGCGCAGGAAAAACAACTTCCTCCACGACCTTTTGTTCTTGCGACCACTCCCAGTTTTGCATACGGGGAGCTCACGCGACAACAGAGTCCTGTACGTGTTTAAATAACAATACAATTCATTTCACCACACTGTATATTCGTAAAATAATTTTATGACGGTGCGCAAACAATACAACTCATCACACCCTACAAAATTGTATAATTATTTTGTATAGGTACTTATTATTCAAATGTAAATAATATTACATCGTTAAATAAAATTATTTATTTTAAATATTATAAACGTTTATTATAAAAGTATCATAATATTTACATTATAAAAAAGTAATTAGGTACAGAATTATATACAAATCATATCAATCGTCTTCGTCATTAGATGAGTCTGTCGTATCACCAATCGTCAGAATATGACGCTGGAGTTCATCTATTAACTCGTCGGAAATGAAGTCGACACCCCAGATCTTATTTTCGTCTAACACGTGTCTTATGAAAGACTGCCAATCTTTTGGTGTTACCCTATCAATTTTTTTTTAAAAATTTTCCTCAAACCATTCTTGAAATGTTTGCCCACTCATTTCGTCGTGTGATAATCAGACGAATTTTTTTTTGACTGGAAGCACAGTAGACTCCCTGGCACAAAACCAGCTGCAGGCTCAATGTGTACAACAATTAACCTTGTACCTTGGCCAGTTGGGTTTTGGGCGCCAGTAGATAGATCTTCCTGGAATGCCTATCTAAACGACGTAACAGTTGTGTCAATCCATACCTTATTTGCACAATCACCAGCATTCAGCCAAGTTTCGCCGAGATAATATTATATGGGTCTGCCTTCTTTAAAACGACGAATTGAAATTAAATATTTCCTTATCCAACATAAAACAACATTTTTTTTTCAAATGCAAGCCTTGATATTAACAAACATTTAACCAAAAATATTAAAATATTACTATAAAATATTACTATAATTACAACAACCTACAAAACTACGATAAAGTCTTTTCTCTCCATTAAAATGATGTTTCCCTGACGTTTTATAAATTTTAAACGTAAGTTCTTCAAGATTATTCTTAAGGATGTCTCTTTTATATTTGGCATTGTTTCGTCTTCGCTGATAGAGATTAATACTTTTGCAACTGTCGGTAGCTGTTTATCAAACCAAAATGAATGCACCTTTCTCCGGGTGCGTTCTTGTCAAAATCGTCAATTTTATCCACAACACCAGGCTTCTTTCTTTTTCTATTGGGTGAAGTAACAGTTTTCGTTTGGTTGTACCTACTCGGAGACGGTTATTCGAATCTTATTCAATCCAATACCAAGTGTATTGGAAATAAGCTTTATCAAATCGAGATATTTCATTGTTTCATTTTCTAGTTTTAAATTTTTATAACAATTAACAATCATCCGTTTCTATGCACTGCTAACATGCTACAAATATAAAAATATAAACTATTATTGAAATTATATTAACCAGAGCTTGCAACAGTTATAATAACGTTATATACGACAAAACACGATTGAAATTTTAAACGTAATTACCTTATAACGAAAAACGATAAACAAAAAGATAAAGTACCGTAAAACAAAACATAACGGTTAACAACATTTTCAATATAACGTAAACCGTAAAAATATATAGAATATCATTAAACGAAAAATAACGCAAAACAAAATAATTTAAAATCGTAGTTTTGTAGGTTATTGTAATTATAGTAATATTTTTATCATCTACACATTTTTGGTTAAATGTTTGTTAATATCAAGGCTTGCATTTGAAAAAAAATGTTGTTTTACGTTATTTACAATTAAAACGCAAAACACGTGTAACGTATTAAATCTAAATAACGATAAACACAAAAACATGTGTATCGTTTTAATTGTAAATAACGTAAAACAAAATTTTTTTTCAAATGGAAGCTCTGATATTATCAAACATTTTGATAGTAAAAAGTATTGCCGAAAAATTAAATAAAATTCGTATTATTTACGAATTCTCAAAATTTTTTTTTTTACTAAATGAATTTTCCTAGGGTAAATCATAAAAATTATATCGGGATTTTACTGTTGAATAAAAAATATTATTACAAAATTGTTTCCATTTACTTTGCCTTAAGAATTCTTCCGTGTAGAAATAAATGTTGCATCTTCCTCACCAGACATATTTCACGGAGTAAATAAGAAAATAAATAGCGTACAGGTCGCAAATAAAAAGCGCGTAATAACTAACAAATAATAGCGTTAGGAGCAAAAAAATACAAGTACGTATTAGTGTTCGGAACAATGTTTAACAGGAGCGTCACTTGTCACTATAGCACAGTGTATGCCGTTGTTATTTGCAACAGCGCTGTATAACCATTGACTGATGTTTCGGGGAACCAATCAAAAACCGGCTGCGCGAAACGGACGCAAAACGGTCCGTCGCCTAGTCATCATCTTATCCCGCGGCGGTATACCTCGTAAGATAACCTCTACGTTTATCCTAGTGATTTTTTTATATGTTGACAAAACTTAATTTTGTTACCCCTGTAATTTAATCATTCTTCTTCCAAATAAATAGAAGACAAGTTTTTGAATTTTTAGTCTGAACTAAAGTAAAACTACATGTACATTCTATATAATAATATTTAGGTAGATTTATTGACATTTTGTGGTGAGTGGGTGAAGAGCTGGTCAGGGGTAAAATTCGGTCATACGGGTAATCTCAAAGATCAAGATTGATAAAAATCCGTTTATTGTGCAGCTGATTTCTTATTGTATGAAACCATAAAATTATTTTTTCCTGCCGTATTATGTTAACAAATTATAACATTTTTTTCTTTTTTCGAAGTTTGCGTTTGTAATATTTGCCCTTCCAAAATAATGATGATTAAGTTTTAATTTCATCTTATTAAATTAGTTATTAACCTGTGCTATGCTAAATGTTATGTAGTTTAAGATGCTTGCAGTTATAAAACGCTTGGTTAATTTATTTATTGAGATACAACGTAATTATAAATTATTTGTATTCGGCCAATACCAGTCAAAACTGATCGGGCAATACTGGTCACTCAAAATTATTAAGGTGATCGGTATTGACCGTCGATTTAAAATTACATTTCCTATTTACATGACATATACAGGACCGGATACATGAGTAGAAATTAAAATTTTTTTTATAATTTAGGTAATTACACGCTAGTAGATAGGCAACCACTACGATTTCGTAAATTAAAAATGCTTATAACTCACTTAAAAACTGAATTATTGTAAAAAACACAGACAATGTCCTTACCATCGAGTTTCATAATGGGTCAAATCATTCTAACGTATAAACTAACGAAGCTACGAGTGTTCTGCTGAGCGTAAATTTTCTATGTTACGCACTGGTAAGACGGAGACAACAAATACCAGTGTAACGTTGTAATATTCTCGTCGTTGGGCTGGTCAGATTAATATTCTGATAGCCGTTAACTACGAGTATATTATGATTTTGCAGGAAGCGAGACCGCTCGTGTTGATGATGAAGAGGTTGACAGGGTAGTTATAA